>NC_089800.1:90817060-90829560 GCF_029633855.1 Hoplias malabaricus
TGGACTTAGTGCAATTTCTGAAACTCTGGTTCTCTGGGGGCGCGGGCCCCGAGAGTCCGTACACCGGTTAGAGGGAGCCGGTGGCGGGCATAGGGAGGCAGGTTGCTCCCTTGAATGGTCCTGGATGTCTGGACTTAGTGCAATTTCTGAAACTCTGGTTCTCTGGGGGCGCGGGCCCCGAGAGTCCGTACACCGGTTAGAGGGAGCCGGTGGCGGGCATAGGGAGGCAGGTCGCTCCCTTGAATGGTCCTGGATGTCTGGACTTAGTGCAATTTCTGAAACTCTGGTTCTCTGGGGGCGCGGGCCCCGAGAGTCCGTACACCGGTTAGAGGGAGCCGGTGGCGGGCATAGGGAGGCAGGTCGCTCCCTTGAATGGTCCTGGATGTCAGCAATTTCTTAAGAAGGGCGCCCTCTTGTGGTCCCATGGCCGAAGTACATGCTCCGAGCCCGGGTATGGCAGTGGGCGGAATGAGACTTAGAGGAATGTTGACGGAGCCATGAGGGGCCCCCCCTGGAGGTCCCATGGCCGAGAAAAGTGCTCCGAGCCCGGGGTGATAGAGAACCGTGAACGCCGCGGTTAAAGACCTCGGGTATGGCAGTGGGCGGAATGAGACTTAAAGGAATATTGACGGAGCCAAGAGGGGCCTCCCCTGGAGGTCCCATGGCCGAGAAAAGTGCCCCGAGCCCGGGGTGATAGAGAACCGTAAAGCGCGCGGGTTTGGGGCTCGGGTCTTCCAGTGGGCGGAGTGAGACTTAAAGGAATATTGACGGAGCCATGAAGGGCCCCCCCTGGAGGTCCCATGGCCGAGAAAAGTGCTCCGAGCCCGGGGTGATAGAGAACCGTAAAGCGCGCGGGTTTGGGGCTCGGGTCTTCCAGTGGGCGGAGTGAGACTTAAAGGAATATTGACGGAGCCATGAAGGGCCCCCCCTGGAGGTCCCATGGCCGAGAAAAGTGCTCCGAGCCCGGGGTGATAGAGAACCGTAAAGCGCGCGGGTTTGGGGCTCGGGTCTTCCAGTGGGCGGAGTGAGACTTAAAGGAATATTGACGGAGCCATGAAGGGCCCCCCCTGGAGGTCCCATGGCCGAGAAAAGTGCTCCGAGCCCGGGGTGATAGAGAACCGTAAAGCGCGCGGGTTTGGGGCTCGGGTCTTCCAGTGGGCGGAGTGAGACTTAAAGGAATATTGACGGAGCCATGAAGGGCCCCCCCTGGAGGTCCCATGGCCGAGAAAAGTGCCCCGAGCCCGGGGAGATAGAGAACCGTAAAGCGCGCGGGTTTGGGGCTCGGGTCTTCCAGTGGGCGGAGTGAGACTTAGAGAAATGATGACGGAGCTAAGAGGGGCCCCCCCTGGAGGTCCCATGGCCGAGAAAAGTGCTCCGAGCCCGGGGAGATAGAGAACCGTAAAGCGCGCGGGTTTGGGGCTCGGGTCTTCCAGTGGGCGGAGTGAGACTTAGAGAAATGATGACGGAGCTAAGAGGGGCCCCCCCTGGAGGTCCCATGGCCGAGAAAAGTGCTCCGAGCCCGGGGAGATAGAGAACCGTAAAGCGCGCGGGTTTGGGGCTCGGGTCTTCCAGTGGGCGGAGTGAGACTTAGAGAAATGATGACGGAGCTAAGAGGGGCCCCCCCTGGAGGTCCCATGGCCGAGAAAAGTGCTCCGAGCCCGGGGAGATAGAGAACCGTAAAGCGCGCGGGTTTGAGGCTCAGGTCTTCCAGTGGGCGCTCGTTCCAGCGGCGCGGGCTGAATGGTTTAGTCCGAGGAGGAGTGCTTAAGTGTGGGCCGGATAGGTTCGAGAGGTGCGCTGGGTTCCTGGAGGTCCAGCCCCGGAGGTTTGGAGCGGGCGATGGAGCTAGCGAGGCCGAGTCGGGTGAGCCTGGGCCGGGCATGGGCGTTGGCGGCGATGGGGGTCTTCTCCCCGGAGGTTTGGAGCGGGCGATGGAGCTAGCGAGGCCGAGTCGGGTGAGCCTGGGCCGGGCATGGGTGTTGGCAGCGACGGGGGTGTCTTCCCCGGAGGTAAGTACCGTGGGGGGCAAGCGTGAGATATTCCAGGCCGGGAAAAGTGAGCTAAATTCGGCAAAGCGTTGTTAAAAAGGGGGTTCGGTTGATTTTTTTGTTAAATCTAAACGAACAAAGGGTGCGAGGCGTGAAAATTGCATTCAGCCGTGATTTTTTGGCAAAGTGCTAACCCTAGTGGTCTCCCAGTGGGACGTTTTAAAGTAGGACTTAGAAAAATTTCTGACCCTCTTCGCCCTAGGTAGCAAGCCCAAAACGGAGCACCTCGGAGTGGTAAAAATTCAGAGGGCATGGGGGTTTCCAGTGCGGTGCCGTCAGGACATTAGGGTTCCTTTAGAAAAGACGAAAGTTTGGGTACACCGTATGTAACTATGACAAGCCCAAGGCTCTGGTTCGCCTGTGGGCATGAATATAGTGAGATTTCCGCGTTATCTCACTGGAGGTGACCCCGGAACGGTTCAAAACCTAAGTCGAGACTTCCATGGAACCCCGATGATGGGAGTTTGAAGCCCGAGGAGTGACGCCCTCTGGGCTAAGGTTGCTGGTAGGTTCGGCCCCCCTCTCTGGAGGTCTAAATGACTTCCATGGACCCCGGTGATGCGAATTTGATGCCCGAGGAGTGACTCACCTCTGGGCTAAGGGTGGTGGTATGCCCAGCCCCCCCTCTGGAGGTCTCGAATGACTTCCATGGACCCCGGTGAAGCGTATTTCATGCCCGATGAGGAGCACACCTCTGGGCTAAGGGTGGTGGTATGCTCAGCCCCCCCTCTGGAGGTCTAAACTGACTTCCATGGACCCCGGTGATGCGAATTTGATGCCCGAGGAGTGACTCACCTCTGGGCTAAGGGTGGTGGTATGCCCGGCCCCCCCTCTGGAGGTCTCGAATGACTTCCATGGACCCCGGTGAAGCGTATTTCATGCCCGATGAGGAGCACACCTCTGGGCTAAGGGTGGTGGTATGCTCAGCCCCCCCTCTGGAGGTCTAAACTGACTTCCATGGACCCCGGTGATGCGAATTTGATGCCCGAGGAGTGACTCACCTCTGGGCTAAGGGTGGTGGTATGCCCGGCCCCCCCTCTGGAGGTCTCGAATGACTTCCATGGACCCCGGTGAAGCGTATTTCATGCCCGATGAGGAGCACACCTCTGGGCTAAGGGTGGTGGTATGCTCAGCCCCCCCTCTGGAGGTCTAAACTGACTTCCATGGACCCCGGTGATGCGAATTTCATGCCCGAGGAGTGATGCCCTCTGGGCTAAGGGTGGTGGTAAGCCCGGCCCCCCCTCTCTGGAGGTCTAGATTGACTTCCATGGACCCCGGTTAAGCGTATTTCATGCCCGAGGAGTGACGCCCTCTGGGCTAAGGGTGGTGGTATGCCCGGCCCCCCCTCTGGAGGTCTCCAAAACCTAAGTCGAGACTTCCATGGACCCCGGTGTAGCGTATTTCATGCCCGAGGAGTGACGCCCTCTGGGCTTAGGGTGGTGGTAAGCCCGGCCCCACTCTCTGGAGGTCTAAACTGACTTCCATGGACCCCGGTTATCCGAATTTTATGCCCGAGGAGTGACGCCCTCTGGGCTTAGGGTGGTGGTAAGCCCGGCCCCACTCTCTGGAGGTCTAAACTGACTTCCATGGACCCCGGTTGTCCGAATTTCATGCCCGAGGAGTGACGCCCTCTGGGCTTAGGGTGGTGGTAAGCCCGGCCCCACTCTCTGGAGGTCTAAACTGACTTCCATGGACCCCGGTTATCCGAATTTCATGCCCGAGGAGTGATGAACCTCTGGGCTAAGGGTGGTGGTAAGTGCAGCCCCCCCTCTGGAGGTTTCCAAAACCTAAGTCGAGACTTCCATGGACCCCGGTGATGCGAATTTCAAGCCCGAGGAGTGGTGCCCTCTGGGCTAAGGGTGGTGGTAAGCCCGGCCCCCCCTCTCTGGAGGTCTAAACTGACTTCCATGGACCCCGGTGTAGCGTATTTCATGCCCGAGGAGTGACGCCCTCTGGGCTTAGGGTGGTGGTAAGCCAGGCCCCCCCCCCCTCTCTGGAGGTCAAAATTGACTTCCATGGACCCCGGTTATCCGAATTTTATGCCCGAGGAGTGACGCCCTCTGGGCTAAGGGTGGTGGTAAGTCCGGCTCCCACCCTCTGGATGCGTTCAAAACCTAAGTCGAGACTTCCATGGACCCCGGTGATGCGAAGTGACATGCCCGAAGAGTGGTGCCTTCTGGGCTAAGGTTGTGATAAGCCCGGTCTCTCCTCTGGAGGTCTGTGGTTTTAAAGTGAATATTTTCTAAGTCCCTCACCTGAGATTTTAAGAGAATCAGGACCCTCCTCAAGCCTCGTAGCGAGTCCGAGGGAGGTTCATCGTTGTCGGCTATGCGAAAGGGGTTCAGACGCCTCTAATCCTGTGGGCATATGGTTTCTCAGCCTGGTGCCGTCGGGATATTAGGGAGGCATTAAATCAGACGTAAGTTTGGGTAACAGCGATGCGAAACGCTATGCCCAAAGGAGTGGCTTCCCGATGGGCTTGAAATAATGGGAATGTCCGCTCTGCTTCCCTGGATGTGTTCAAAACCTAAGTCGAGACATCCGTAGACCCCGTTGATGCGAATTCCATGCCCGAGGAGTGACGCCCTCTGGGCTTAAGGGTGGTGGTAAGACCGGCCCCACTCTCTGGAGGTCTAAACTGACTTCCATGGACCCCGGTGATTCGAATTTCAAGCCCGAGGAGGTGCACACCTCCGGGCTAAGGGGATGGTTTGGGTGGCCTCCCCTCTGGATGTGTTCAAAACCTAAGTTGAGACATCCATAGACCCCGGTAATCCGAATTTCATGCCCGAGGAGTGACGCCCTCTGGGCTTAAGAGTGGTGGTAAGACCGGCCCCACTCTCTGGAGGTCTAAACTGACTTCCATGGACCCCGGTGATGCGAATTTCATGCCCGAGGAGTGGTGCCCTCTGGGCTAAGAGTGGTGGTAAGACCGGCCCCACTCTCTGGATGTCTAAAATGACTTCCATGGACCCCGGTGATTCGAATTTGAAGCCCGAGGAGGTGCACACCTCCGGGCTAAGGGGATGGTTTGGGTGGCCTCCCCTCTGGATGTGTTCAAAACCTAAGTTGAGACATCCATAGACCCCGGTAATCCGAATTTCATGCCCGAGGAGTGACGCCCTCTGGGCTTAAGGGTGGTGGTAAGACCGGCCCCACTCTCTGGATGTCTAAAATGACTTCCATGGACCCCGGTGATGCGAATACACAAGCCCGAGGAGTGGCACACCTCTGGGCTAAGGGGATGGTTTGGGTTGCCTCCCCTCTGGAGGTCTAAAAATGACTTCCATAGACCCCGGCGAAGCGAATTTAAAGCCCGAGGACTGGCACCCCTCTGGGCTAAGGGGATGGTTAGGGTGGCCTCCCCTCTGGATGTCTAAAATGACTTCCATGGACCCCGGTGATGCGAATACACAAGCCCGAGGATTGGCACACCTCTGGGCTAAGGGGATGGTTTGGGTTGCCTCCCCTCTGGAGGTCTAAAAATGACTTCCATAGACCCCGGCGAAGCGAATTTAAAGCCCGAGGACTGGCACCCCTCTGGGCTAAGGGGATGGTTAGGGTGGCCTCCCCTCTGGATGTCTAAAATGACTTCCATGGACCCCGGTGATGCGAATACACAAGCCCGAGGAGTGGCACACCTCTGGGCTAAGGGGATGGTTTGGGTTGCCTCCCCTCTGGAGGTCTAAAAAATGACTTCCATAGACCCCGGCGAAGCGAATTTAAAGCCCGAGGACTGGCACCCCTCTGGGCTAAGGGTGGTGGTTAATCCGGCCCCCCCTTCTGGATGTGTTCAAAACCTAAGTCGAGACATCCATGGACCCCCGGTGATGCGAAGTGACATGCCCGAGGAGTGACGCCCTCTGGGCTAAGGTTGTGATAAGCTTGGTCTCTCCTCTGGAGGTCTGTGGTTTTAAAGTGAAAATTTTCTAAGTCCCTCACCTGAGATTTTAAGAAAATCAGGACCCTCCTCAAGCCTCGTAGCGAGTCCGAGGGAGGTTCATCGTTGTCGGCTATGCGAACGAGGTTCCAACGCCTCAAATCCTGTGGGCATATGGTTTCTCAGCCTGGTGCCGTCGGGATATTAGGGAGGCATTAAATCAGACGTAAGTTTGGGTAACAGCGATGCGAAACGCTATGCCCAAAGGAGTGGCTTCCCGATGGGCTTGAAATAATGGGAATGTCCGCTCTGCTTCCCTGGATGTGTTCAAAACCTAAGTCGAGACATCCGTAGACCCCGTTGATGCGAATTCCATGCCCGAGGAGTGGCACACCTCTGGGCTAAGGGTTGGTGGTAAGTCAGGCCCCACCCTCTGGAGGTTTTCAAAACCTAAGTCGAGACCTCCGTAGACCCCGGTGATGCGAATACCGAAGCCCGAGGACTGGCACCCCTCTGGGCTAGGGTGGGGATAAGATATGCCCCCACCCTCTGGAGGTTTTCAAAACCTAAGTCGAGACCTCCGTAGACCCCGGTGATGCGAAATGACATGCCCGAGGACTGGCACCCCTCTGGGCTAGGGTGGGGATAAGATATGCCCCCACCCTCTGGAGGTTTTTAAAACCTAAGTCGAGACCTCCATAGAACCCCGGTGATGCGAAGTGACATGCCCGAGGACTGGCACCCCTCTGGGCTAGGGTGGTGGTTAATCCGGCCCCACCTCTGGAGGTTTTCAAAACCTAAGTCGAGACCTCCATAGACCCCGGTGATGCGAATACCGAAGCCCGAGGACTGGCACCCCTCTGGGCTAGGGTGGTGGTTAATCCGGCCCCCCCTCTGGAGGTTTTCAAAACCTAAGTCGAGACCTCCATAGACCCCGGTGATGCGAATACCGAAGCCCGAGGACTGGCACCCCTCTGGGCTAAGGGGATGGTTTGGGTGGCCTCCCCTTCAATCCCGATGATTCGTTCGATATATGCCCAGGGAGGTGAACACTTCTCTGGGCGTGAGGGGGTCGAGCGTATGAGGGTTGTACCCCGTTATGGTTCCTACTATAAACGAATCCGAGCGGCGGGTCCACAGGCCACCGACCACCTGCCCACTTGCGGGGTGGGTGCGACGGGCCGCCCGCCGGCAGTTGTCCCCGTTCCTAACCTAACTCTTGCCCGTGCGCGAGTCGAAAGGGGCATACAAACCCCCGAGGCGAAGACCGGCGTTCCGCTTGGTCTAATGTGGGATCTCCCAGATTTTCCCCTCCGCGGGGACTTGGGAGCGCACCACCGGGCCCCCGCGCTGGAAACGGCCGGAGGCAAAGAGCGCATTAGAGGTGTCACGGATCGGTCTTTTTAAACGGACCGCGGCTGGAAGTTCGCAGGGGAAGAGGCGCTCGGTTTACGGTTCCCGGGCCCCGACCCCCTTCGTCTTCTTAAATCGAGAAAACTAACCGTAGGCTCCGGGGGGGCGAATCGTAAAACCTTTGCCGACCTCCTCGCACTGCGAGGGGGCCAGGATTTGCGGCTTGTCCGCGTATCGGTCCTACCAAGGACCGCGGCTGGAAGTTCGCAGGGGAAGAGGCGCTCGGTTTACGGTTCCCGGGCCCCGACCCCCTTCGTCTTCTTAAATCGAGAAAACTAACCGTAGGCTCCGGGGGGCGAATCGTAAAACCTTTGCCGACCTCCTCGCACTGCGAGGGGGCCAGGATTTTGCGGCTTGTCCGCGTATCGGTCCTACCAAGGACCGCGGCTGGAAGTTCGGTGGTGAGCCCTCGACCTTACGAGATTGGGGGCAAAACCCTTCGTCTTCTGAACATCAGACGGCTCCGGGGGGGGCGTACCGTAAAACCTATGCCGACCTCCTCGCGCTTTGAGGGGGCCAGGAAATTCTCTTCCATTCTCTTCCCTTAAACGGACGTCCTTTACGCCCGTTCGAAATGCGGCATACCCGGAGCACCAGGGGCAGGCTTCTAATCCGAAATAATACCGGCTTTTAGAACGATCCTCCCCGCCACGTGCTCCAGCCTCCATGGCTCGTGGACCCCCCGTAACAGGGGGTCCGCTTGTCCCAGAATCGTTCCGAGGGAGACTTAGCCGATCCGTCGGTCTAATTTCCACCGCAGTTTGGGTCCGTTAAAAGGTCCGAGTCGGTGGTGCCTTAGGGTCGGGATCCTATTGAGGGAAGGAACCGGCCCCTAGCCTGCACCGTCCGGGCCTTGAATCGTACATTTTCCAAGTAGTCAAACCCCCGATTGCAGACCCACCTCCGGGGGGTCTCGTTCGAAAAGCCTTTCCGCGGTGCGCGTCTCTTCCTCCTTCGGGGGGTCGAGTTCCACGCACCACCGACTCTCTCTCTTTCCCCAAGCCGGGTTTGAGTACCAGAGGGATCGGCCTGGTTGATCCTGCCAGTATCATATGCTTGTCTCAAAGATTAAGCCATGCAAGTCTAAGTACACACGGGCGTTGGTACAGTGAAACTGCGAATGGCTCATTAAATCAGTTATGGTTCCTTTGATCGCTCCACACGTTACTTGGTATAACTGTGGTAATTCCAGAGCTAATACATGCAAACGAAGCGTTGGAAGTGGGGGTGCCGTTTCGAGGTGGTCGGTGACTGGTTCACCTTCCCCCCTCGGCGCCCCCCACGGATACGTGCATTTATCAGAACCAAAAAACCCCCTCCCGACTCCGGTCGGGTCCGCTTTGGTGACTCTAGATAACCTTTGGCCGATCGCAGAGCCCTTCGGGGCGGCGACGTCTCATTCGAGTGTCTGCCCTATCAACTTTCGACGGTAGTCTACGGGACTACGTGTGGTGACCACGGGTAACGGGGAATCTGGGTTCGATTCCGGAGAGGGAGCCTGAGAAACGGCTACCACATCCAAGGAAGGCAGCAGGCGCGCAAATTACCCATTCCCGACACGGGGAGGTAGTGACGAAAAATATCGGTGCGAGGCCCCGTTTGAAGGTTTCGGGACCGAAATGAACTCAATCTACGTCCGTGGGTGAGGACCCATTGGAGGGCAAGTCTGGTGCCAGCAGCCGCGGTAATTCCAGCTCCAATAGCGTATGTTAACGTTGCTGCAGTTAAAAAGCTCGTAGTTGGATCCGGGGACGGGTCCCGGCTGCCGGGCCTCTGCCCGTCCGGACTTCGCGGTGGGAAGCTGCCCCTCTCCGGGGGGGTTGGGGACCCCCCGCGGGTCTCTGGGTGGAGGTCGCGGGACCTTGTCCCTACTCATCCGGTGTCCTCTGCTCCCTTCCTCCGCGGAGAGGCCCTTAGCTGGGTCGTCCGCCGCGGTTGAATACGTGGGGGGCGGAAGGGTCCGGTGCGTTTACTTTGAACAAAACAGAGTGCTCAAAGCAGGCCGAAGCGTGCCTTGAATGGACTGAGCTAGGAATAATGGAATAAGGCCTTCCCATGGGGGGCGAGTCGGAGCTCTTCGGCGAGGCGGCCGGGCGGGGCCGTTTTCTGGCCGCCGCACGGTTCCCCGAGCCGGGGGGGTATCCGACCGCTCTCTTGGTCCTATTTCGTGGGTTTGACGGACCAAAGGTCATGATTAAGAGGGACGGCCGGGGGCATTCGTACCGCACCGAGAGAGGTGAAATTCGTAGACCGGTGCGGGACGGACAAAAGCGAAGGCATTTGCCAAGAATGTTTTCATTAATCAAGAACGAAAGTCGGAGGATCGAAGACGATCAGGTACCGTCGTAGTTCCGACCGTAAACTATGCCGACCCGCGATCCGGCGGCGTTGGGTTAACGACTATGACCCGCCGGGCAGCGTCCGGGAAACCACGAGTCTTTGGGCTCTGGGGGGAGTACGGTTGCAAAGCTGAAACTTAAAGGAATTGACGGAAGGGCACCACCAGGAGTGGAGCTTGCGGCTTAATTTGACTCAACGCGGGGAACCTAACCCGGCCCGGACACGGTAAGGATTGACAGATTGACGGCTCTTTCTCGATTCTGTGGGTGGTGGTGCATGGCCGTTGGTAGTTCGTGGAGCGATTCGTCTGGTCAATTCCGGTAACGAACGAGATCCCATCCTTTAAGTAGTTACACGGCCCCTCTCCTGGGTCGGACTCTATCCCCGAAGGTCCCCGTTCGCGGGGGGTCCCCATCGGGGTGGGGGTGTTGGGGGTTTCGGCGGGGGTCCGGTTCTACCCCGGATCGGTTCGGGGAGGTGATGCGGTTGACGGGGGTTCAGTTCTGCGTCGAGTGGGTGGCTCCGGCCTCTCCCCTTCGCGTTCGGTTCCCTCCCCGATGCCGTCCGCACCTCGTTCCGCTCTCCGGGTGTGGGTTGTCCGTCCTTCGCCTTCGCCTTCCCTCTCCCCTCCCCGGTGCCCTCCCGCTTACCGCGGGCCTGAAGGTTGGGGTTCGCCCGGTGGGAATCAGCGGTCGGTGGCTAAACTTCTTAGAGCGATTTGTGGCACAGAAGCCACTTGAGAAATGGAGCAATAACAGGTCTGTGATGCCCTTAGAAGTCCGGGGTCGCACGTGAGCTACAATGGCTGGTTCAACATGTAAGTTACCCTACGCCGAGAGGTGCGGGCAATCCTATGAACGCCATTCCCCGCTGGGGACAGGGGATTGCAACTATTCCCCTCGAACGAGGAATTCCAAGTAGGCGCGGGTCACCAGCCCGCGTCGATTAAGTCCCTGCCCTTTGTACACACCGCCCGTCGCTACTACCGATCGGATGCCTCGGTGAGGTCCTCGGACCGTCCCCGGGGCGGCCCTCGAACGGGGGTCGCCTCCGGGCGATGGGAAGTCGATCGAACCCGGACATCTAGAGGGAGTAAAAGTCGTAACAAGGTTTTCGTAGGGGAACCTGCGGAAGGATCAATAACGGTGACCTGGCCGCGGTCGGCGCCCGCCGTCCGTGCCGGTTGTCGAGTCGGACTCGAGAGGCCGAACCTCCCCCCCGGCGGGTACCTTCAAGGTATGGACCGCAGAAGCCTCGTACCTTTCGTCGTCGGCCGACGTGAGTCTCTCCCCCCTCCGGGTGGGTGGACGTAGCGAGCCGGCTTCGGAACTCGGGGTTATGCGAGGACCGCCTTAGGTGCATAGGTACCCCGGTCCGCCCCTCCCGTTCGCGGGGGGAAGAGTGGCGCCGGAGCCGCCCGCCGGGTAGTTAAACCCAAAAAACCATTGATCGTTGAAGGCTTGATTGTGCGTGCGCGAGTCAAAGGGGCTTACTCACCCCCAGGGCGTTGGCCGGTGCTCGCCGGCCTCGGTGGGATCTCCCTGAACCCATCCCCCCGGCACAGGGGGCGGTGGTGGACGGGAGCGTACCGCCGGGCGAAACTCTTTCCCCTCACGGGGTTAGAGCGGAGCTTAAGAGCGCATGCAAAATACCCCCGATGTTGGCTTCGCAGAGACGGACCGTATAATAGTCTAAGGCCGGTGCGCGAGTTGAAGGGGCCTCACGAACCCCGGATGCGTTTATAAACACCCGAAAGGAGACGGCCGGTGCCCGCCGGTCCTGACTAGGTGGGATCTACCCAGCGCCTTCCCCTAAGCGGGGACTTGGGAGCGTACCACCGGGCCTCGCTCATACCCTCCGGGGTGGAGAGCTTGGCTTTGAGCGCACGCCTGAATGCCTTAGACCGGGACCCGTAACGCAGCGAACCAAACCCCTGGGCCTCGCCGGGAACGGCGGGTGCCTAGACCCCGGTCTCCTAAACCACGTAAGTCTCGGGCACCTACTCGGGCGATCGTCCCCCGGGCCGTAACTCCTCGGTCCGGTGGTGACGCCCAGGTTCAATGACCTTTCCCCCCCTGCACGGGGGTGGAAGGCACCCGGCTTGAAATATATTGGCAAAAATTGTCTCTTGTTCGAATGGCTTCCTTCGCCCGGCCTGTAACGGGCCGGGCACAAACCCGAATACGACTCTTAGCGGTGGATCACTCGGCTCGTGCTTCGATGAAGAACGCAGCCATCTGCGTTAACTAATGTGAATTGCAGGACACAGATCATCGAAATTTCGAACGCATATTGCGGCCGCGGGGGTCCATCCCGCGGCCACGCCTGTCTGAGGGTCGCTTTACCCATCGATCGGTCTCCGCGCCCCCGCTGAGAGAGAGAGACCGCGGCTGGAAGCTCGCAGGGCCTGAAAACGGCCCTTCGTCTTCCCAAACGAAGACTCGGTTCCGAGCCAGTCCACGCGGCCCGTGTTGCGAGAGAGCTCCGTACAGGGAACGGAGGGAGAGCCGAGTAGGTCCGGGTCCACGTCCGTTACGGTCTCTCCCCGAGTCCCGAGCGGGGCTCCGCGCAGTCGGACGCGGGGGTGGCGAGTGCCGATTAAACCCAGCGAGCGGGCGAGTGAGCGGGCGGGCGAGCGGCCGGGGTGGGGGGGAGGGTGTCGCGGAGTTCGGTCTCGTGCCGGGCTCTCGCCCCTCGCCCCTAGCCTTCGGCCCTCCGCCTCCGCCCTCGCCCCCGCATAAGAAACCTCTGTGTGCGGCCTCAGATCAGACGAGACGACCCGCTGAACTTAAGCATATCAGTAAGCGGAGGAAAAGAAA
>NC_089800.1:90837060-90847060 GCF_029633855.1 Hoplias malabaricus
TAAGGGTGGTGGTATGCTCGGCCCCCCCCTCTGGATGTTTAAACTGACTTCCATGGACCCCGGTGATGCGAATTTGATGCCCGAGGAGTGACTCACCTCTGGGCTAAGGGTGGTGGTATGCTCGGCCCCCCCTCTGGAGGTCTAAACTGACTTCCATGGACCCCGGTGATGCGAATTTGATGCCCGAGGAGTGACTCACCTCTGGGCTAAGGGTGGTGGTATACTCGGCCCCCCCTCTGGAGGTCTCGAATGACTTCCATGGACCCCGGTGATGCGAATTTGATGCCCGATGAGGAGCACACCTCTGGGCTAAGGGTGGTGGTATGCTCGGCCCCCCCCCTCTGGATGTTTAAACTGACTTCCATGGACCCCGGTGATGCGAATTTGATGCCCGAGGAGTGACTCACCTCTGGGCTAAGGGTGGTGGTATGCCCAGCCCCCCCTCTGGAGGTCTCGAATGACTTCCATGGACCCCGGTGAAGCGTATTTCATGCCCGATGAGGAGCACACCTCTGGGCTAAGGGTGGTGGTATGCTCAGCCCCCCCTCTGGAGGTCTAAACTGACTTCCATGGACCCCGGTGATGCGAATTTGATGCCCGAGGAGTGACTCACCTCTGGGCTAAGGGTGGTGGTATGCCCGGCCCCCCCTCTGGAGGTCTCGAATGACTTCCATGGACCCCGGTGAAGCGTATTTCATGCCCGATGAGGAGCACACCTCTGGGCTAAGGGTGGTGGTATGCTCAGCCCCCCCTCTGGAGGTCTAAACTGACTTCCATGGACCCCGGTGATGCGAATTTGATGCCCGAGGAGTGACTCACCTCTGGGCTAAGGGTGGTGGTATGCCCGGCCCCCCCTCTGGAGGTCTCGAATGACTTCCATGGACCCCGGTGAAGCGTATTTCATGCCCGATGAGGAGCACACCTCTGGGCTAAGGGTGGTGGTATGCTCAGCCCCCCCTCTGGAGGTCTAAACTGACTTCCATGGACCCCGGTGATGCGAATTTGATGCCCGAGGAGTGACTCACCTCTGGGCTAAGGGTGGTGGTATGCCCGGCCCCCCCTCTGGAGGTCTCGAATGACTTCCATGGACCCCGGTGAAGCGTATTTCATGCCCGATGAGGAGCACACCTCTGGGCTAAGGGTGGTGGTATGCTCAGCCCCCCCTCTGGAGGTCTAAACTGACTTCCATGGACCCCGGTGATGCGAATTTGATGCCCGAGGAGTGACTCACCTCTGGGCTAAGGGTGGTGGTATGCCCGGCCCCCCCTCTGGAGGTCTCGAATGACTTCCATGGACCCCGGTGAAGCGTATTTCATGCCCGATGAGGAGCACACCTCTGGGCTAAGGGTGGTGGTATGCTCAGCCCCCCCTCTGGAGGTCTAAACTGACTTCCATGGACCCCGGTGATGCGAATTTCATGCCCGAGGAGTGATGCCCTCTGGGCTAAGGGTGGTGGTAAGCCCGGCCCCCCCTCTCTGGAGGTCTAGATTGACTTCCATGGACCCCGGTTAAGCGTATTTCATGCCCGAGGAGTGACGCCCTCTGGGCTAAGGGTGGTGGTATGCCCGGCCCCCCCTCTGGAGGTCTCCAAAACCTAAGTCGAGACTTCCATGGACCCCGGTTATCCGAATTTCATGCCCGAGGAGTGACGCCCTCTGGGCTTAGGGTGGTGGTAAGCCCGGCCCCACTCTCTGGAGGTCTAAACTGACTTCCATGGACCCCGGTGATCCGAATTTCATGCCCGAGGAGTGACGCCCTCTCGGCTAGGGTGGTGGTAAGTGCAGCCCCCCCTCTCTGGAGGTCTAAAATGACTTCCATGGACCCCGGTGAAGCGAATTTCATGCCCGAGGAGTGACGCCCTCTCGGCTAGGGTGGTGGTAAGCCAGGCCCCCCCTCTCTGGAGGTCAAAACTGACTTCCATGGACCCCGGTATAGCGTATTTCATGCCCGAGGAGTGACGCCCTCTGGGCTAAGGGTGGTGGTATGCCCGGCCCCCCCTCTGGAGGTCTCCAAAACCTAAGTCGAGACTTCCATGGACCCCGGTTATCCGAATTTCATGCCCGAGGAGTGACGCCCTCTGGGCTTAGGGTGGTGGTAAGCCCGGCCCCACTCTCTGGAGGTCTAAACTGACTTCCATGGACCCCGGTTATCTGAATTTCATGCCCGAGGAGTGACGCCCTCTGGGCTTAGGGTGGTGGTAAGCCCGGCCCCACTCTCTGGAGGTCTAAACTGACTTCCATGGACCCCGGTTATCCGAATTTCATGCCCGAGGAGTGATGAACCTCTGGGCTAAGGGTGGTGGTAAGTGCAGCCCCCCCTCTGGAGGTTTCCAAAACCTAAGTCGAGACTTCCATGGACCCCGGTGATGCGAATTTCAAGCCCGAGGAGTGGTGCCCTCTGGGCTAAGGGTGGTGGTAAGCCCGGCCCCCCCCTCTCTGGAGGTCTAAAAGGACTTCCATGGACCCCGGTATAGCGTATTTCATGCCCGAGGAGTGACGCCCTCTGGGCTTAGGGTGGTGGTAAGTGCAGCCCCCCCTCTGGAGGTTTCCAAAACCTAAGTCGAGACTTCCATGGACCCCGGTGATGCGAATTTCAAGCCCGAGGAGTGGTGCCCTCCGGGCTAAGGGTGGTGGTAAGCCCGGCCCCCCCTCTCTGGAGGTCTAAACTGACTTCCATGGACCCCGGTGTAGCGTATTTCATGCCCGAGGAGTGACGCCCTCTGGGCTTAGGGTGGTGGTAAGCCAGGCCCCCCCCCTCTCTGGAGGTCAAAATTGACTTCCATGGACCCCGGTTATCCGAATTTTATGCCCGAGGAGTGACGCCCTCTGGGCTAAGGGTGGTGGTAAGTCCGGCTCCCACCCTCTGGATGCGTTCAAAACCTAAGTCGAGACTTCCATGGACCCCGGTGATGCGAAGTGACATGCCCGAAGAGTGGTGCCTTCTGGGCTAAGGTTGTGATAAGCCCGGTCTCTCCTCTGGAGGTCTGTGGTTTTAAAGTGAATATTTTCTAAGTCCCTCACCTGAGATTTTAAGAGAATCAGGACCCTCCTCAAGCCTCGTAGCGAGTCCGAGGGAGGTTCATCGTTGTCGGCTATGCGAAAGGGGTTCAGACGCCTCTAATCCTGTGGGCATATGGTTTCTCAGCCTGGTGCCGTCGGGATATTAGGGAGGCATTAAATCAGACGTAAGTTTGGGTAACAGCGATGCGAAACGCTATGCCCAAAGGAGTGGCTTCCCGATGGGCTTGAAATAATGGGAATGTCCGCTCTGCTTCCCTGGATGTGTTCAAAACCTAAGTCGAGACATCCGTAGACCCCGTTGATGCGAATTCCATGCCCGAGGAGTGACGCCCTCTGGGCTTAAGGGTGGTGGTAAGACCGGCCCCACTCTCTGGAGGTCTAAACTGACTTCCATGGACCCCGGTGATTCGAATTTCAAGCCCGAGGAGGTGCACACCTCCGGGCTAAGGGGATGGTTTGGGTGGCCTCCCCTCTGGATGTGTTCAAAACCTAAGTTGAGACATCCATAGACCCCGGTAATCCGAATTTCATGCCCGAGGAGTGACGCCCTCTGGGCTTAAGAGTGGTGGTAAGACCGGCCCCACTCTCTGGAGGTCTAAACTGACTTCCATGGACCCCGGTGATGCGAATTTCATGCCCGAGGAGTGGCGCCCTCTGGGCTAAGAGTGGTGGTAAGACCGGCCCCACTCTCTGGATGTCTAAAATGACTTCCATGGACCCCGGTGATTCGAATTTGAAGCCCGAGGAGGTGCACACCTCCGGGCTAAGGGGATGGTTTGGGTGGCCTCCCCTCTGGATGTGTTCAAAACCTAAGTTGAGACATCCATAGACCCCGGTAATCCGAATTTCATGCCCGAGGAGTGACGCCCTCTGGGCTTAAGGGTGGTGGTAAGACCGGCCCCACTCTCTGGATGTCTAAAATGACTTCCATGGACCCCGGTGATGCGAATACACAAGCCCGAGGAGTGGCACACCTCTGGGCTAAGGGGATGGTTTGGGTTGCCTCCCCTCTGGAGGTCTAAAAATGACTTCCATAGACCCCGGCGAAGCGAATTTAAAGCCCGAGGACTGGCACCCCTCTGGGCTAAGGGGATGGTTAGGGTGGCCTCCCCTCTGGATGTCTAAAATGACTTCCATGGACCCCGGTGATGCGAATACACAAGCCCGAGGATTGGCACACCTCTGGGCTAAGGGGATGGTTTGGGTTGCCTCCCCTCTGGAGGTCTAAAAATGACTTCCATAGACCCCGGCGAAGCGAATTTAAAGCCCGAGGACTGGCACCCCTCTGGGCTAAGGGGATGGTTAGGGTGGCCTCCCCTCTGGATGTCTAAAATGACTTCCATGGACCCCGGTGATGCGAATACACAAGCCCGAGGAGTGGCACACCTCTGGGCTAAGGGGATGGTTTGGGTTGCCTCCCCTCTGGAGGTCTAAAAAATGACTTCCATAGACCCCGGCGAAGCGAATTTAAAGCCCGAGGACTGGCACCCCTCTGGGCTAAGGGTGGTGGTTAATCCGGCCCCCCCTTCTGGATGTGTTCAAAACCTAAGTCGAGACATCCATGGACCCCCGGTGATGCGAAGTGACATGCCCGAGGAGTGACGCCCTCTGGGCTAAGGTTGTGATAAGCCCGGTCTCTCCTCTGGAGGTCTGTGGTTTTAAAGTGAAAATTTTCTAAGTCCCTCACCTGAGATTTTAAGAAAATCAGGACCCTCCTCAAGCCTCGTAGCGAGTCCGAGGGAGGTTCATCGTTGTCGGCTATGCGAACGAGGTTCCAACGCCTCAAATCCTGTGGGCATATGGTTTCTCAGCCTGGTGCCGTCGGGATATTAGGGAGGCATTAAATCAGACGTAAGTTTGGGTAACAGCGATGCGAAACGCTATGCCCAAAGGAGTGGCTTCCCGATGGGCTTGAAATAATGGGAATGTCCGCTCTGCTTCCCTGGATGTGTTCAAAACCTAAGTCGAGACATCCGTAGACCCCGTTGATGCGAATTCCATGCCCGAGGAGTGGCACACCTCTGGGCTAAGGGTTGGTGGTAAGTCAGGCCCCACCCTCTGGAGGTTTTCAAAACCTAAGTCGAGACCTCCGTAGACCCCGGTGATGCGAATACCGAAGCCCGAGGACTGGCACCCCTCTGGGCTAGGGTGGGGATAAGATATGCCCCCACCCTCTGGAGGTTTTCAAAACCTAAGTCGAGACCTCCGTAGACCCCGGTGATGCGAAATGACATGCCCGAGGACTGGCACCCCTCTGGGCTAGGGTGGGGATAAGATATGCCCCCACCCTCTGGAGGTTTTTAAAACCTAAGTCGAGACCTCCATAGAACCCCGGTGATGCGAAGTGACATGCCCGAGGACTGGCACCCCTCTGGGCTAGGGTGGTGGTTAATCCGGCCCCACCTCTGGAGGTTTTCAAAACCTAAGTCGAGACCTCCATAGACCCCGGTGATGCGAATACCGAAGCCCGAGGACTGGCACCCCTCTGGGCTAGGGTGGTGGTTAATCCGGCCCCCCCTCTGGAGGTTTTCAAAACCTAAGTCGAGACCTCCATAGACCCCGGTGATGCGAATACCGAAGCCCGAGGACTGGCACCCCTCTGGGCTAAGGGGATGGTTTGGGTGGCCTCCCCTTCAATCCCGATGATTCGTTCGATATATGCCCAGGGAGGTGAACACTTCTCTGGGCGTGAGGGGGTCGAGCGTATGAGGGTTGTACCCCGTTATGGTTCCTACTATAAACGAATCCGAGCGGCGGGTCCACAGGCCACCGACCACCTGCCCACTTGCGGGGTGGGTGCGACGGGCCGCCCGCCGGCAGTTGTCCCCGTTCCTAACCTAACTCTTGCCCGTGCGCGAGTCGAAAGGGGCATACAAACCCCCGAGGCGAAGACCGGCGTTCCGCTTGGTCTAATGTGGGATCTCCCAGATTTTCCCCTCCGCGGGGACTTGGGAGCGCACCACCGGGCCCCCGCGCTGGAAACGGCCGGAGGCAAAGAGCGCATTAGAGGTGTCACGGATCGGTCTTTTTAAACGGACCGCGGCTGGAAGTTCGCAGGGGAAGAGGCGCTCGGTTTACGGTTCCCGGGCCCCGACCCCCTTCGTCTTCTTAAATCGAGAAAACTAACCGTAGGCTCCGGGGGGGCGAATCGTAAAACCTTTGCCGACCTCCTCGCACTGCGAGGGGGCCAGGATTTGCGGCTTGTCCGCGTATCGGTCCTACCAAGGACCGCGGCTGGAAGTTCGCAGGGGAAGAGGCGCTCGGTTTACGGTTCCCGGGCCCCGACCCCCTTCGTCTTCTTAAATCGAGAAAACTAACCGTAGGCTCCGGGGGGCGAATCGTAAAACCTTTGCCGACCTCCTCGCACTGCGAGGGGGCCAGGATTTTGCGGCTTGTCCGCGTATCGGTCCTACCAAGGACCGCGGCTGGAAGTTCGGTGGTGAGCCCTCGACCTTACGAGATTGGGGGCAAAACCCTTCGTCTTCTGAACATCAGACGGCTCCGGGGGGGGCGTACCGTAAAACCTATGCCGACCTCCTCGCGCTTTGAGGGGGCCAGGAAATTCTCTTCCATTCTCTTCCCTTAAACGGACGTCCTTTACGCCCGTTCGAAATGCGGCATACCCGGAGCACCAGGGGCAGGCTTCTAATCCGAAATAATACCGGCTTTTAGAACGATCCTCCCCGCCACGTGCTCCAGCCTCCATGGCTCGTGGACCCCCCGTAACAGGGGGTCCGCTTGTCCCAGAATCGTTCCGAGGGAGACTTAGCCGATCCGTCGGTCTAATTTCCACCGCAGTTTGGGTCCGTTAAAAGGTCCGAGTCGGTGGTGCCTTAGGGTCGGGATCCTATTGAGGGAAGGAACCGGCCCCTAGCCTGCACCGTCCGGGCCTTGAATCGTACATTTTCCAAGTAGTCAAACCCCCGATTGCAGACCCACCTCCGGGGGGTCTCGTTCGAAAAGCCTTTCCGCGGTGCGCGTCTCTTCCTCCTTCGGGGGGGTCGAGTTCCACGCACCACCGACTCTCTCTCTTTCCCCAAGCCGGGTTTGAGTACCAGAGGGATCGGCCTGGTTGATCCTGCCAGTATCATATGCTTGTCTCAAAGATTAAGCCATGCAAGTCTAAGTACACACGGGCGTTGGTACAGTGAAACTGCGAATGGCTCATTAAATCAGTTATGGTTCCTTTGATCGCTCCACACGTTACTTGGTATAACTGTGGTAATTCCAGAGCTAATACATGCAAACGAAGCGTTGGAAGTGGGGGTGCCGTTTCGAGGTGGTCGGTGACTGGTTCACCTTCCCCCCTCGGCGCCCCCCACGGATACGTGCATTTATCAGAACCAAAAAACCCCCTCCCGACTCCGGTCGGGTCCGCTTTGGTGACTCTAGATAACCTTTGGCCGATCGCAGAGCCCTTCGGGGCGGCGACGTCTCATTCGAGTGTCTGCCCTATCAACTTTCGACGGTAGTCTACGGGACTACGTGTGGTGACCACGGGTAACGGGGAATCTGGGTTCGATTCCGGAGAGGGAGCCTGAGAAACGGCTACCACATCCAAGGAAGGCAGCAGGCGCGCAAATTACCCATTCCCGACACGGGGAGGTAGTGACGAAAAATATCGGTGCGAGGCCCCGTTTGAAGGTTTCGGGACCGAAATGAACTCAATCTACGTCCGTGGGTGAGGACCCATTGGAGGGCAAGTCTGGTGCCAGCAGCCGCGGTAATTCCAGCTCCAATAGCGTATGTTAACGTTGCTGCAGTTAAAAAGCTCGTAGTTGGATCCGGGGACGGGTCCCGGCTGCCGGGCCTCTGCCCGTCCGGACTTCGCGGTGGGAAGCTGCCCCTCTCCGGGGGGGTTGGGGACCCCCGCGGGTCTCTGGGTGGAGGTCGCGGGACCTTGTCCCTACTCATCCGGTGTCCTCTGCTCCCTTCCTCCGCGGAGAGGCCCTTAGCTGGGTCGTCCGCCGCGGTTGAATACGTGGGGGGCGGAAGGGTCCGGTGCGTTTACTTTGAACAAAACAGAGTGCTCAAAGCAGGCCGAAGCGTGCCTTGAATGGACTGAGCTAGGAATAATGGAATAAGGCCTTCCCATGGGGGGCGAGTCGGAGCTCTTCGGCGAGGCGGCCGGGTGGGGCCGGGGGCGCCCGGGTGTGACGCCCGGCGTTTCTGGCCGCCGCACGGTTCCCCGAGCCGGGGGGGTATCCGACCGCTCTCTTGGTCCTATTTCGTGGGTTTGACGGACCAAAGGTCATGATTAAGAGGGACGGCCGGGGGCATTCGTACCGCACCGAGAGAGGTGAAATTCGTAGACCGGTGCGGGACGGACAAAAGCGAAGGCATTTGCCAAGAATGTTTTCATTAATCAAGAACGAAAGTCGGAGGATCGAAGACGATCAGGTACCGTCGTAGTTCCGACCGTAAACTATGCCGACCCGCGATCCGGCGGCGTTGGGTTAACGACTATGACCCGCCGGGCAGCGTCCGGGAAACCACGAGTCTTTGGGCTCTGGGGGGAGTACGGTTGCAAAGCTGAAACTTAAAGGAATTGACGGAAGGGCACCACCAGGAGTGGAGCTTGCGGCTTAATTTGACTCAACGCGGGGAACCTAACCCGGCCCGGACACGGTAAGGATTGACAGATTGACGGCTCTTTCTCGATTCTGTGGGTGGTGGTGCATGGCCGTTGGTAGTTCGTGGAGCGATTCGTCTGGTCAATTCCGGTAACGAACGAGATCCCATCCTTTAAGTAGTTACACGGCCCCTCTCCTGGGTCGGACTCTATCCCCGAAGGTCCCCGTTCGCGGGGGGTCCCCATCGGGGTGGGGGTGTTGGGGGTTTCGGCGGGGGTCCGGTTCTACCCCGGATCGGTTCGGGGAGGTGATGCGGTTGACGGGGGTTCAGTTCTGCGTCGAGTGGGTGGCTCCGGCCTCTCCCCTTCGCGTTCGGTTCCCTCCCCGATGCCGTCCGCACCTCGTTCCGCTCTCCGGGTGTGGGTTGTCCGTCCTTCGCCTTCGCCTTCCCTCTCCCCTCCCCGGTGCCCTCCCGCTTACCGCGGGCCTGAAGGTTGGGGTTCGCCCGGTGGGAATCAGCGGTCGGTGGCTAAACTTCTTAGAGCGATTTGTGGCACAGAAGCCACTTGAGAAATGGAGCAATAACAGGTCTGTGATGCCCTTAGAAGTCCGGGGTCGCACGTGAGCTACAATGGCTGGTTCAACATGTAAGTTACCCTACGCCGAGAGGTGCGGGCAATCCTATGAACGCCATTCCCCGCTGGGGACAGGGGATTGCAACTATTCCCCTCGAACGAGGAATTCCAAGTAGGCGCGGGTCACCAGCCCGCGTCGATTAAGTCCCTGCCCTTTGTACACACCGCCCGTCGCTACTACCGATCGGATGCCTCGGTGAGGTCCTCGGACCGTCCCCGGGGCGGCCCTCGAACGGGGGTCGCCTCCGGGCGATGGGAAGTCGATCGAACCCGGACATCTAGAGGGAGTAAAAGTCGTAACAAGGTTTTCGTAGGGGAACCTGCGGAAGGATCAATAACGGTGACCTGGCCGCGGTCGGCGCCCGCCGTCCGTGCCGGTTGTCGAGTCGGACTCGAGAGGCCGAACCTCCCCCCCGGCGGGTACCTTCAAGGTATGGACCGCAGAAGCCTCGTACCTTTCGTCGTCGGCCGACGTGAGTCTCTCCCCCCTCCGGGTGGGTGGACGTAGCGAGCCGGCTTCGGAACTCGGGGTTATGCGAGGACCGCCTTAGGTGCATAGGTACCCCGGTCCGCCCCTCCCGTTCGCGGGGGGAAGAGTGGCGCCGGAGCCGCCCGCCGGGTAGTTAAACCCAAAAAACCATTGATCGTTGAAGGCTTGATTGTGCGTGCGCGAGTCAAAGGGGCTTACTCACCCCCAGGGCGTTGGCCGGTGCTCGCCGGCCTCGGTGGGATCTCCCTGAACCCATCCCCCCGGCACAGGGGGCGGTGGTGG
>NC_089800.1:90852060-90857060 GCF_029633855.1 Hoplias malabaricus
TCTGGTAGCCTGGGCCTCTGGGCCTCTGGGCCTCTGGTAGCCTGGGTCTCTGGGTCTCTGGGACTCTGGGTCTCTGGGTCTCTGGGCCTCTGGGTCTCTGGGGCTCTGGGGCTCTGGGGCTCTGGGCCTCTGGGCCTCTGGTAGCCTGGGCCTCTGGTAGCCTGGGCCTCTGGGCCTCTGGGCCTCTGGGCCTCTGGGCCTCTGGGAGCCTGGGCCTCTGGTAGCCTGGGGCTCTGGGTCCCCGGGGCTCTGGGGCTCTTGGTCCCTGGGACTCTGGGGCTCTGGGTCTCTGGGACTCTGGGGCTCTGGGTCTCTGGGTCTCTGGGTCCCTGGGGCTCTGGGTCTCTGGGGCTCTGGGTCCCCGGGGCTCTGGGGCTCTTGGTCCCTGGGACTCTGGGGCTCTGGGTCTCTGGGTCCCCGGGGCTCTGGGGCTCTGGGTCCCCGGGGCTCTGGGGCTCTGGGACTCTGGGGCTCTGGGTCCCTGGGGCTCTGGGGCTCTGGGTCTCTGGGTCCCCGGGCTCTGGGGCTCTGGGTCCCCGGGGCTCTGGGGCTCTGGGTCTCTGGGGCTCTGGGGCTCTGGGTCTCTGGGGCTCTGGGGCTCTGGGTCTCTGGGGCTCTGGGGCTCTGGGCCTCTGGGGCTCTGGGGCTCTGGGGCTCTGGGTCTCTGGGACTCTGGGACTCTGGGCCTCTGGGCCTCTGGGCCTCTGGGTCCCTGGGGCTCTGGGTCTCTGGGTCCCCGGGGCTCTGGGGCTCTGGGTCCCCGGGGCTCTGGGTCCCTGGGTCCCTGGGTCTCTGGGGCTCTGGGGCTCTGGGTCCCTGGGACTCTGGGACTCTGGGGCTCTGGGTCTCTGGGTCCCCGGGGCTCTGGGGCTCTGGGTCCCCGGGGCTCTGGGGCTCTGGGTCCCTGGGGCTCTGGGACTCTGGGACTCTGGGTCTCTGGGTCTCTGGGTCTCTGGGGCCCTGGGGCCCTGGGTCTCTGGGTCTCTGGGTCTCTGGGTCTCTGGGACTCTGGGCCTCTGGGTCTCTGGGTCTCTGGGTCTCTGGGACTCTGGGCCTCTGGGTCTCTGGGTCTCTGGGTCTCTGGGACTCTGGGCCTCTGGGTCTCTGGGCCTCTGGGCCTCTGGGCCTCTGGGGCTCTGGGCCTCTGGGGCTCTGGGTCTCTGGGGCTCTGGGTCTCTGGGTCCCCGGGGCTCTGGGGCTCTGGGTCCCCGGGGCTCTGGGGCTCTGGGTCCCTGGGACTCTGGGGCTCTGGGGCTCTGGGTCTCTGGGTCTCTGGGTCCCCGGGGCTCTGGGTCTCTGGGTCTCTGGGCCTCTGGGTCTCTGGGTCTATGGGCCTCTGGGTCTCTGGGTCTCTGGGACTCTGGGCCTCTGGGTCTCTGGGCCTCTGGGCCTCTGGGCCTCTGGGCCTCTGGTAGCCTGGGTCTCTGGGCCTCTGGGGCTCTGGGCCTCTGGGCCTCTGGTAGCCTGGGCCTCTGGTAGCCTGGGCCTCTGGGCCTCTGGGAGCCTGGGCCTCTGGGCCTCTGGGAGCCAAAAGGAAGCTCCGGAGCTTAGGCGGCGGAGAGGTTGTTTGAATAAGGCCCGTTCAGGGAACCAGGGCGTTGGGTTTAATTAGGCCCCGGAGGTAGGCCCCGGTGGTAAACTCCGGGGCAAGCCTTATCAGAGGCCCAGGATGAGGTGTTCTTAATGTATTGGCTGATAGGGAGCCCCGGAGGTAGGGGACCCTTGGTGAAATTCATGCCGGGTTAGGGGACCAGGGCGTTGGGGTGAATAAGCCCCTGGAGGTAGGCACCGGTGGTAAGCTCCGGGGCAAGCCTAATCAGAGGCCCAGGATGAGGGTGTAATGAACTGGACAACCATCCCACTTCCCATGTATTGTACAGCAATTGGGCAACCATCCCACTTTCAATATATTGTGCGGCGTTTTGTCTCCCAGGTCCACCAGTGGGCAGAATGAACTTTGAGATTTGACGGAGGGTCCTTCCAATACATTATACAGCAATTGGGCAACCATCCCACTTCCAATATATTGTACAGCGATTGCGCAACCGTCCCACTTCCAATATATTGCGCGTCGTTTTGTCTCCCAGGTCCACCAGTGGGCAGGATGAACTTGCAATATATTATACAGCAATTGGGCAACCATCCCACTTCCAATATATTGTACAGCAATTGGGCAACCAACCCACTTCCAATATATTGTACAGCGATTGCTCAACCGTCCCACTTCCAATATATTGCGCGCCGTTTTGGCTCCCAGGTCCACCAGTGGGCAGGATGAACTTGCAATATATTATACAGCAATTGGGCAACCATCCCACTTCCAATATATTGTACAGCGATTGCGCAACCGTCCCACTTCCAATATATTGCGCGCCGTTTTGGCTCCCAGGTCCACCAGTGGGCAGGATGAACTTGCAATATATTATACAGCAATTGGGCAACCATCCCACTTCCAATATATTTTAAGGTTCCAGGTCTACCAGTGGGCATCTTTTTTGACGGGGCAGGCTGATTGGTTTAGTCCGAGGGCGGGGGCTTAAGTGTGGGCCAGATAGGTTCGACCGGTGCGCCGGGTCCCTGGGGCTCTGGGTCTCTGGGTCCCTGGGTCCCTGGGTCCCTGGGGCTCTGGGGCTCTGGGTCTCTGGGTCCCTGGGTCCCTGGGTCCCTGGGTCCCTGGGTCCCTGGGGCTCTGGGTCTCTGGGTCCCTGGGACTCTGGGTCCCTGGGGCTCTGGGGCTCTGGGTCCCTGGGTCCCTGGGTCCCTGGGTCCCTGGGACTCTGGGGCTCTGGGGCTCTGGGGCTCTGGGTCCCTGGGGCTCTGGGTCTCTGGGTCCCTGGGTCCCTGGGTCCCTGGGGCTCTGGGTCCCTGGGGCTCTGGGTCCCTGGGACTCTGGGACTCTGGGACTCTGGGTCCCTGGGTCTCTGGGTCCCTGGGACTCTGGGTCCCTGGGACTCTGGGTCCCTGGGTCCTTGGGGCTCTGGGTCCCTGGGACTCTGGGGCTCTGGGGCTCTGGGGCTCTGGGTCTCTGGGTCCCTGGGACTCTGGGTCCCTGGGTCCCTGGGGCTCTGGGGCTCTGGGGCTCTGGGTCTCTGGGTCCCTGGGACTCTGGGGCTCTGGGGCTCTGGGTCCCTGGGGCTCTGGGTCTCTGGGTCCCTGGGACTCTGGGGCTCTGGGTCCCTGGGGCTCTGGGTCCCTGGGGCTCTGGGGCTCTGGGGCTCTGGGACTCTGGGGCTCTGGGGCTCTGGGTCCCTGGGACTCTGGGTCCCTGGGACTCTGGGGCTCTGGGTCCCTGGGGCTCTGGGACTCTGGGGCTCTGGGACTCTGGGGCTCTGGGACTCTGGGGCTCTGGGGCTCTGGGTCCCTGGGTCCCTGGGCTCTGTGGCTCTGGGTCTCTGGGTCCCTGGGACTCTGGGGCTCTGGGGCTCTGGGTCCCTGGGGCTCTGGGTCTCTGGGTCCCTGGGACTCTGGGGCTCTGGGTCCCTGGGGCTCTGGGACTCTGGGGCTCTGGGTCTCTGGGTCTCTGGGTCTCTGGGGCTCTGGGTCTCTGGGTCCCTGGGACTCTGGGTCCCTGGGTCCCTGGGGCTCTGGGGCTCTGGGGCTCTGGGTCCCTGGGGCTCTGGGGCTCTGGGTCCCTGGGACTCTGGGGCTTTGGGGCTCTGGGTCCCTGGGGCTCTGGGGCTCTGGGTCCCTGGGACTCTGGGGCTCTGGGGCTCTGGGTCCCTGGGTCCCTGGGGCTCTGGGGCTCTGGGTCCCTGGGACTCTGGGTCTCTGGGTCCCTGGGGCTCTGGGGCTCTGGGACTCTGGGGCTCTGGGGCTCTGGGTCCCTGGGGCTCTGGGGCTCTGGGTCCCTGGGACTCTGGGGCTCTGGGGCTCTGGGTCTCTGGGTCCCTGGGACTCTGGGGCTCTTGGACTCTGGGGCTCTGGGGCTCTGGGTCCCTGGGTCCCTGGGGCTCTGGGGCTCTGGGTCCCTGGGACTCTGGGGCTCTGGGTCCCTGGGGCTCTGGGTCTCTGGGTCTCTGGGTCCCTGGGACTCTGGGGCTCTGGTTCCCTGGGGCTCTGGGGCTCTGGGTCTCTGGGGCTCTGGGGCTCTGGGTCTCTGGGTCCCTGGGGCTCTGGGACTCTGGGTCCCTGGGACTCTGGGGCTCTGGGGCTCTGGGACTCTGGGGCACTGGGGCTCTGGGACTCTGGGGCTCTGGGGCTCTGGGGCTCTGGGTCTCTGGGTCCCTGGGGCTCTGGGACTCTGGGGCTCTGGGGCTCTGGGTCTCTGGGTCTCTGGGTCCCTGGGGCTCTTGGGCTCTGGGGCTCTGGGACTCTGGGGCTCTGGGTCCCTGGGTCTCTGGGGCTCTGGGGCTCTGGGGCTCTGGGACTCTGGGACTCTGGGACTCTGGGGCTCTGGGGCTCTGGGGCTCTGGGTCCCTGGGGCTCTGGGTCTCTGGGTCCCTGGGGCTCTGGGTCTCTGGGTCCCTGGGGCTCTGGGTCTCTGGGTCCCTGGGACTCTTGGTCCCTGGGACTCTGGGGCTCTGGGGCTCTGGTGCTCTGGGACTCTGGGGCTCTGGGGCTCTGGGGCTCTGGGTCCCTGGGGCTCTGGGTCTCTGGGTCTCTGGGTCCCTGGGACTCTGGGTCCCTGGGACTCTGGGTCCCTGGGGCTCTGGGTCTCTTGGTCCCTGGGACTCTGGGTCCCTGGGCCTCTGGGTCCCTGGGACTCTGGGACTCTGGGTCCCTGGGACTCTGGGGCTCTTGGGCTCTGGGGCTCTGGGGCTCTGGGTCTCTGGGTCCCTGGGGCTCTGGGACTCTGGGACTCTGGGACTCTGGGACTCTGGGACTCTGCAGAGATCCAGAGGCTTATGGGAGTCTTAGCACCAGTGGTAGGCTCCGGGGCAAGCCTTATCACAGCCCAGCTCCCTTCTGGGAGCCTGGGGCTCTGGGTAAGATATAATTTGCAATTGTGATCCCAATTGCAATATATTTGACACAAGTCAAATATATGTGAATTGGGATCC
>NC_089800.1:90862060-90874560 GCF_029633855.1 Hoplias malabaricus
GAACCGTGAACGCCGCGGTTAAAGACCTCGGGTATCGCAGTGGGCGGAATGAGACTTAGAGGAATGATGACGGAGCCAGGAAGGGCCTCCCCTGGAGGTCCCATGGCCGAGAAAAGTGCCCCGAGCCCGGGGTGATAGAGAACCGTGAACGCCGCGGTTAAAGGCCTCGGGTATCGCAGTGGGCGGAATGAGACTTAGAGGAATGATGACGGAGCCATGAGGGGCCCCCCCTGGAGGTCCCATGGCCGAGAAAAGTGCCCCGAGCCCGGGGAGATAGAGAACCGTAAAGCGCGCGGGTTTGGGGCTCGGGTCTTCCAGTGGGCGGAGTGAGACTTAAAGGAATATTGACGGAGCCATGAAGGGCCCCCCCTGGAGGTCCCATGGCCGAGAAAAGTGCTCCGAGCCCGGGGAGATAGAGAACCGTAAAGCGCGCGGGTTTGGGGCTCGGGTCTTCCAGTGGGCGCTCGTTCCAGCGGCGCGGGCTGGATGGTTTAGTCCGAGGAGGAGTGCTTAAGTGTGGGCCGGATAGGTTCGAGAGGTGCGCTGGGTTGGTGGAGGTCCAGCCCCGGAGGTTTGGAGCGGGGCGATGTAGCGAGCGAGGCCGAGTCGGGTGAGCCTGGGCCGGGCATGGGCGTTGGCGGCGATGGGGGTCTTCTCCCCGGAGGTTTGGAGCGGGCGATGGAGCGAGCGAGGCCGAGTCGGGTGAGCCTGGGCCGGGCATGGGCGTTGGCAGCGACGGGGGTGTCTTCCCCGGAGGTAAGTACCGTGGGGGGCAAGCGTGAGATATTCCAGGCCGGGAAAAGTGAGCTAAATTCGGCAAAGCGTTGTTAAAAAGGGGGGTCGGTTGATTTTTTTGTTAAATCTAAACGAACAAAGGGTGCGAGGCGTGAAAATTGCATTCAGCCGTGATTTTTTGGCAAAGTGCTAACCCTAGTGTTCTCCCAGTGGGACGTTTTAAAGTAGGACTTAGAAAAATTTCTGACCCTCTTCGCCCTAGGTAGCAAGCCCAAAACGGAGCACCTCGGAGAGGTAAAA
Source organism: Hoplias malabaricus (assembly GCF_029633855.1). Classification (NCBI taxonomy): domain Eukaryota; kingdom Metazoa; phylum Chordata; class Actinopteri; order Characiformes; family Erythrinidae; genus Hoplias; species Hoplias malabaricus. Next base: position 90,863,096 of record NC_089800.1, read on the forward strand.
ATTCAGAGGGCATGGGGGTTTCCAGTGCGGTGCCGTCAGGACATTAGGGTTCCTTTAGAAAAGACGAAAGTTTGGGTACACCGTATGTAACTATGACAAGCCCAAGGCTCTGGTTCGCCTGTGGGCATGAATATAGTGAGATTTCCGCGTTATCTCACTGGAGGTGACCCCGGAACGGTTCAAAACCTAAGTCGAGACTTCCATGGGACCCCGGCGATGGGAGTTTGAAGCCCGAGGAGTGACGCCCTCTGGGCTAAGGTTGGTGGTAGGTTCGGCCCCCCTTTCTGGAGGTCTAAACTGACTTCCATGGACCCCGGTGATGCGAATTTGATGCCCGATGAGGAGCACACCTCTGGGCTAAGGGTGGTGGTATGCTCGGCCCCCCCCTCTGGATGTTTAAACTGACTTCCATGGACCCCGGTGATGCGAATTTGATGCCCGAGGAGTGACTCACCTCTGGGCTAAGGGTGGTGGTATGCTCGGCCCCCCCTCTGGAGGTCTAAACTGACTTCCATGGACCCCGGTGATGCGAATTTGATGCCCGAGGAGTGACTCACCTCTGGGCTAAGGGTGGTGGTATACTCGGCCCCCCCTCTGGAGGTCTCGAATGACTTCCATGGACCCCGGTGATGCGAATTTGATGCCCGATGAGGAGCACACCTCTGGGCTAAGGGTGGTGGTATGCTCGGCCCCCCCCCTCTGGATGTTTAAACTGACTTCCATGGACCCCGGTGATGCGAATTTGATGCCCGAGGAGTGACTCACCTCTGGGCTAAGGGTGGTGGTATGCCCAGCCCCCCCTCTGGAGGTCTCGAATGACTTCCATGGACCCCGGTGAAGCGTATTTCATGCCCGATGAGGAGCACACCTCTGGGCTAAGGGTGGTGGTATGCTCAGCCCCCCCTCTGGAGGTCTAAACTGACTTCCATGGACCCCGGTGATGCGAATTTGATGCCCGAGGAGTGACTCACCTCTGGGCTAAGGGTGGTGGTATGCCCGGCCCCCCCTCTGGAGGTCTCGAATGACTTCCATGGACCCCGGTGAAGCGTATTTCATGCCCGATGAGGAGCACACCTCTGGGCTAAGGGTGGTGGTATGCTCAGCCCCCCCTCTGGAGGTCTAAACTGACTTCCATGGACCCCGGTGATGCGAATTTGATGCCCGAGGAGTGACTCACCTCTGGGCTAAGGGTGGTGGTATGCCCGGCCCCCCCTCTGGAGGTCTCGAATGACTTCCATGGACCCCGGTGAAGCGTATTTCATGCCCGATGAGGAGCACACCTCTGGGCTAAGGGTGGTGGTATGCTCAGCCCCCCCTCTGGAGGTCTAAACTGACTTCCATGGACCCCGGTGATGCGAATTTGATGCCCGAGGAGTGACTCACCTCTGGGCTAAGGGTGGTGGTATGCCCGGCCCCCCCTCTGGAGGTCTCGAATGACTTCCATGGACCCCGGTGAAGCGTATTTCATGCCCGATGAGGAGCACACCTCTGGGCTAAGGGTGGTGGTATGCTCAGCCCCCCCTCTGGAGGTCTAAACTGACTTCCATGGACCCCGGTGATGCGAATTTGATGCCCGAGGAGTGACTCACCTCTGGGCTAAGGGTGGTGGTATGCCCGGCCCCCCCTCTGGAGGTCTCGAATGACTTCCATGGACCCCGGTGAAGCGTATTTCATGCCCGATGAGGAGCACACCTCTGGGCTAAGGGTGGTGGTATGCTCAGCCCCCCCTCTGGAGGTCTAAACTGACTTCCATGGACCCCGGTGATGCGAATTTCATGCCCGAGGAGTGATGCCCTCTGGGCTAAGGGTGGTGGTAAGCCCGGCCCCCCCTCTCTGGAGGTCTAGATTGACTTCCATGGACCCCGGTTAAGCGTATTTCATGCCCGAGGAGTGACGCCCTCTGGGCTAAGGGTGGTGGTATGCCCGGCCCCCCCTCTGGAGGTCTCCAAAACCTAAGTCGAGACTTCCATGGACCCCGGTTATCCGAATTTCATGCCCGAGGAGTGACGCCCTCTGGGCTTAGGGTGGTGGTAAGCCCGGCCCCACTCTCTGGAGGTCTAAACTGACTTCCATGGACCCCGGTGATCCGAATTTCATGCCCGAGGAGTGACGCCCTCTCGGCTAGGGTGGTGGTAAGTGCAGCCCCCCCTCTCTGGAGGTCTAAAATGACTTCCATGGACCCCGGTGAAGCGAATTTCATGCCCGAGGAGTGACGCCCTCTCGGCTAGGGTGGTGGTAAGCCAGGCCCCCCCTCTCTGGAGGTCAAAACTGACTTCCATGGACCCCGGTATAGCGTATTTCATGCCCGAGGAGTGACGCCCTCTGGGCTAAGGGTGGTGGTATGCCCGGCCCCCCCTCTGGAGGTCTCCAAAACCTAAGTCGAGACTTCCATGGACCCCGGTTATCCGAATTTCATGCCCGAGGAGTGACGCCCTCTGGGCTTAGGGTGGTGGTAAGCCCGGCCCCACTCTCTGGAGGTCTAAACTGACTTCCATGGACCCCGGTTATCTGAATTTCATGCCCGAGGAGTGACGCCCTCTGGGCTTAGGGTGGTGGTAAGCCCGGCCCCACTCTCTGGAGGTCTAAACTGACTTCCATGGACCCCGGTTATCCGAATTTCATGCCCGAGGAGTGATGAACCTCTGGGCTAAGGGTGGTGGTAAGTGCAGCCCCCCCTCTGGAGGTTTCCAAAACCTAAGTCGAGACTTCCATGGACCCCGGTGATGCGAATTTCAAGCCCGAGGAGTGGTGCCCTCTGGGCTAAGGGTGGTGGTAAGCCCGGCCCCCCCCTCTCTGGAGGTCTAAAAGGACTTCCATGGACCCCGGTATAGCGTATTTCATGCCCGAGGAGTGACGCCCTCTGGGCTTAGGGTGGTGGTAAGTGCAGCCCCCCCTCTGGAGGTTTCCAAAACCTAAGTCGAGACTTCCATGGACCCCGGTGATGCGAATTTCAAGCCCGAGGAGTGGTGCCCTCCGGGCTAAGGGTGGTGGTAAGCCCGGCCCCCCCTCTCTGGAGGTCTAAACTGACTTCCATGGACCCCGGTGTAGCGTATTTCATGCCCGAGGAGTGACGCCCTCTGGGCTTAGGGTGGTGGTAAGCCAGGCCCCCCCCCTCTCTGGAGGTCAAAATTGACTTCCATGGACCCCGGTTATCCGAATTTTATGCCCGAGGAGTGACGCCCTCTGGGCTAAGGGTGGTGGTAAGTCCGGCTCCCACCCTCTGGATGCGTTCAAAACCTAAGTCGAGACTTCCATGGACCCCGGTGATGCGAAGTGACATGCCCGAAGAGTGGTGCCTTCTGGGCTAAGGTTGTGATAAGCCCGGTCTCTCCTCTGGAGGTCTGTGGTTTTAAAGTGAATATTTTCTAAGTCCCTCACCTGAGATTTTAAGAGAATCAGGACCCTCCTCAAGCCTCGTAGCGAGTCCGAGGGAGGTTCATCGTTGTCGGCTATGCGAAAGGGGTTCAGACGCCTCTAATCCTGTGGGCATATGGTTTCTCAGCCTGGTGCCGTCGGGATATTAGGGAGGCATTAAATCAGACGTAAGTTTGGGTAACAGCGATGCGAAACGCTATGCCCAAAGGAGTGGCTTCCCGATGGGCTTGAAATAATGGGAATGTCCGCTCTGCTTCCCTGGATGTGTTCAAAACCTAAGTCGAGACATCCGTAGACCCCGTTGATGCGAATTCCATGCCCGAGGAGTGACGCCCTCTGGGCTTAAGGGTGGTGGTAAGACCGGCCCCACTCTCTGGAGGTCTAAACTGACTTCCATGGACCCCGGTGATTCGAATTTCAAGCCCGAGGAGGTGCACACCTCCGGGCTAAGGGGATGGTTTGGGTGGCCTCCCCTCTGGATGTGTTCAAAACCTAAGTTGAGACATCCATAGACCCCGGTAATCCGAATTTCATGCCCGAGGAGTGACGCCCTCTGGGCTTAAGAGTGGTGGTAAGACCGGCCCCACTCTCTGGAGGTCTAAACTGACTTCCATGGACCCCGGTGATGCGAATTTCATGCCCGAGGAGTGGCGCCCTCTGGGCTAAGAGTGGTGGTAAGACCGGCCCCACTCTCTGGATGTCTAAAATGACTTCCATGGACCCCGGTGATTCGAATTTGAAGCCCGAGGAGGTGCACACCTCCGGGCTAAGGGGATGGTTTGGGTGGCCTCCCCTCTGGATGTGTTCAAAACCTAAGTTGAGACATCCATAGACCCCGGTAATCCGAATTTCATGCCCGAGGAGTGACGCCCTCTGGGCTTAAGGGTGGTGGTAAGACCGGCCCCACTCTCTGGATGTCTAAAATGACTTCCATGGACCCCGGTGATGCGAATACACAAGCCCGAGGAGTGGCACACCTCTGGGCTAAGGGGATGGTTTGGGTTGCCTCCCCTCTGGAGGTCTAAAAATGACTTCCATAGACCCCGGCGAAGCGAATTTAAAGCCCGAGGACTGGCACCCCTCTGGGCTAAGGGGATGGTTAGGGTGGCCTCCCCTCTGGATGTCTAAAATGACTTCCATGGACCCCGGTGATGCGAATACACAAGCCCGAGGATTGGCACACCTCTGGGCTAAGGGGATGGTTTGGGTTGCCTCCCCTCTGGAGGTCTAAAAATGACTTCCATAGACCCCGGCGAAGCGAATTTAAAGCCCGAGGACTGGCACCCCTCTGGGCTAAGGGGATGGTTAGGGTGGCCTCCCCTCTGGATGTCTAAAATGACTTCCATGGACCCCGGTGATGCGAATACACAAGCCCGAGGAGTGGCACACCTCTGGGCTAAGGGGATGGTTTGGGTTGCCTCCCCTCTGGAGGTCTAAAAAATGACTTCCATAGACCCCGGCGAAGCGAATTTAAAGCCCGAGGACTGGCACCCCTCTGGGCTAAGGGTGGTGGTTAATCCGGCCCCCCCTTCTGGATGTGTTCAAAACCTAAGTCGAGACATCCATGGACCCCCGGTGATGCGAAGTGACATGCCCGAGGAGTGACGCCCTCTGGGCTAAGGTTGTGATAAGCCCGGTCTCTCCTCTGGAGGTCTGTGGTTTTAAAGTGAAAATTTTCTAAGTCCCTCACCTGAGATTTTAAGAAAATCAGGACCCTCCTCAAGCCTCGTAGCGAGTCCGAGGGAGGTTCATCGTTGTCGGCTATGCGAACGAGGTTCCAACGCCTCAAATCCTGTGGGCATATGGTTTCTCAGCCTGGTGCCGTCGGGATATTAGGGAGGCATTAAATCAGACGTAAGTTTGGGTAACAGCGATGCGAAACGCTATGCCCAAAGGAGTGGCTTCCCGATGGGCTTGAAATAATGGGAATGTCCGCTCTGCTTCCCTGGATGTGTTCAAAACCTAAGTCGAGACATCCGTAGACCCCGTTGATGCGAATTCCATGCCCGAGGAGTGGCACACCTCTGGGCTAAGGGTTGGTGGTAAGTCAGGCCCCACCCTCTGGAGGTTTTCAAAACCTAAGTCGAGACCTCCGTAGACCCCGGTGATGCGAATACCGAAGCCCGAGGACTGGCACCCCTCTGGGCTAGGGTGGGGATAAGATATGCCCCCACCCTCTGGAGGTTTTCAAAACCTAAGTCGAGACCTCCGTAGACCCCGGTGATGCGAAATGACATGCCCGAGGACTGGCACCCCTCTGGGCTAGGGTGGGGATAAGATATGCCCCCACCCTCTGGAGGTTTTTAAAACCTAAGTCGAGACCTCCATAGAACCCCGGTGATGCGAAGTGACATGCCCGAGGACTGGCACCCCTCTGGGCTAGGGTGGTGGTTAATCCGGCCCCACCTCTGGAGGTTTTCAAAACCTAAGTCGAGACCTCCATAGACCCCGGTGATGCGAATACCGAAGCCCGAGGACTGGCACCCCTCTGGGCTAGGGTGGTGGTTAATCCGGCCCCCCCTCTGGAGGTTTTCAAAACCTAAGTCGAGACCTCCATAGACCCCGGTGATGCGAATACCGAAGCCCGAGGACTGGCACCCCTCTGGGCTAAGGGGATGGTTTGGGTGGCCTCCCCTTCAATCCCGATGATTCGTTCGATATATGCCCAGGGAGGTGAACACTTCTCTGGGCGTGAGGGGGTCGAGCGTATGAGGGTTGTACCCCGTTATGGTTCCTACTATAAACGAATCCGAGCGGCGGGTCCACAGGCCACCGACCACCTGCCCACTTGCGGGGTGGGTGCGACGGGCCGCCCGCCGGCAGTTGTCCCCGTTCCTAACCTAACTCTTGCCCGTGCGCGAGTCGAAAGGGGCATACAAACCCCCGAGGCGAAGACCGGCGTTCCGCTTGGTCTAATGTGGGATCTCCCAGATTTTCCCCTCCGCGGGGACTTGGGAGCGCACCACCGGGCCCCCGCGCTGGAAACGGCCGGAGGCAAAGAGCGCATTAGAGGTGTCACGGATCGGTCTTTTTAAACGGACCGCGGCTGGAAGTTCGCAGGGGAAGAGGCGCTCGGTTTACGGTTCCCGGGCCCCGACCCCCTTCGTCTTCTTAAATCGAGAAAACTAACCGTAGGCTCCGGGGGGGCGAATCGTAAAACCTTTGCCGACCTCCTCGCACTGCGAGGGGGCCAGGATTTGCGGCTTGTCCGCGTATCGGTCCTACCAAGGACCGCGGCTGGAAGTTCGCAGGGGAAGAGGCGCTCGGTTTACGGTTCCCGGGCCCCGACCCCCTTCGTCTTCTTAAATCGAGAAAACTAACCGTAGGCTCCGGGGGGCGAATCGTAAAACCTTTGCCGACCTCCTCGCACTGCGAGGGGGCCAGGATTTTGCGGCTTGTCCGCGTATCGGTCCTACCAAGGACCGCGGCTGGAAGTTCGGTGGTGAGCCCTCGACCTTACGAGATTGGGGGCAAAACCCTTCGTCTTCTGAACATCAGACGGCTCCGGGGGGGGCGTACCGTAAAACCTATGCCGACCTCCTCGCGCTTTGAGGGGGCCAGGAAATTCTCTTCCATTCTCTTCCCTTAAACGGACGTCCTTTACGCCCGTTCGAAATGCGGCATACCCGGAGCACCAGGGGCAGGCTTCTAATCCGAAATAATACCGGCTTTTAGAACGATCCTCCCCGCCACGTGCTCCAGCCTCCATGGCTCGTGGACCCCCCGTAACAGGGGGTCCGCTTGTCCCAGAATCGTTCCGAGGGAGACTTAGCCGATCCGTCGGTCTAATTTCCACCGCAGTTTGGGTCCGTTAAAAGGTCCGAGTCGGTGGTGCCTTAGGGTCGGGATCCTATTGAGGGAAGGAACCGGCCCCTAGCCTGCACCGTCCGGGCCTTGAATCGTACATTTTCCAAGTAGTCAAACCCCCGATTGCAGACCCACCTCCGGGGGGTCTCGTTCGAAAAGCCTTTCCGCGGTGCGCGTCTCTTCCTCCTTCGGGGGGGTCGAGTTCCACGCACCACCGACTCTCTCTCTTTCCCCAAGCCGGGTTTGAGTACCAGAGGGATCGGCCTGGTTGATCCTGCCAGTATCATATGCTTGTCTCAAAGATTAAGCCATGCAAGTCTAAGTACACACGGGCGTTGGTACAGTGAAACTGCGAATGGCTCATTAAATCAGTTATGGTTCCTTTGATCGCTCCACACGTTACTTGGTATAACTGTGGTAATTCCAGAGCTAATACATGCAAACGAAGCGTTGGAAGTGGGGGTGCCGTTTCGAGGTGGTCGGTGACTGGTTCACCTTCCCCCCTCGGCGCCCCCCACGGATACGTGCATTTATCAGAACCAAAAAACCCCCTCCCGACTCCGGTCGGGTCCGCTTTGGTGACTCTAGATAACCTTTGGCCGATCGCAGAGCCCTTCGGGGCGGCGACGTCTCATTCGAGTGTCTGCCCTATCAACTTTCGACGGTAGTCTACGGGACTACGTGTGGTGACCACGGGTAACGGGGAATCTGGGTTCGATTCCGGAGAGGGAGCCTGAGAAACGGCTACCACATCCAAGGAAGGCAGCAGGCGCGCAAATTACCCATTCCCGACACGGGGAGGTAGTGACGAAAAATATCGGTGCGAGGCCCCGTTTGAAGGTTTCGGGACCGAAATGAACTCAATCTACGTCCGTGGGTGAGGACCCATTGGAGGGCAAGTCTGGTGCCAGCAGCCGCGGTAATTCCAGCTCCAATAGCGTATGTTAACGTTGCTGCAGTTAAAAAGCTCGTAGTTGGATCCGGGGACGGGTCCCGGCTGCCGGGCCTCTGCCCGTCCGGACTTCGCGGTGGGAAGCTGCCCCTCTCCGGGGGGGTTGGGGACCCCCGCGGGTCTCTGGGTGGAGGTCGCGGGACCTTGTCCCTACTCATCCGGTGTCCTCTGCTCCCTTCCTCCGCGGAGAGGCCCTTAGCTGGGTCGTCCGCCGCGGTTGAATACGTGGGGGGCGGAAGGGTCCGGTGCGTTTACTTTGAACAAAACAGAGTGCTCAAAGCAGGCCGAAGCGTGCCTTGAATGGACTGAGCTAGGAATAATGGAATAAGGCCTTCCCATGGGGGGCGAGTCGGAGCTCTTCGGCGAGGCGGCCGGGTGGGGCCGGGGGCGCCCGGGTGTGACGCCCGGCGTTTCTGGCCGCCGCACGGTTCCCCGAGCCGGGGGGGTATCCGACCGCTCTCTTGGTCCTATTTCGTGGGTTTGACGGACCAAAGGTCATGATTAAGAGGGACGGCCGGGGGCATTCGTACCGCACCGAGAGAGGTGAAATTCGTAGACCGGTGCGGGACGGACAAAAGCGAAGGCATTTGCCAAGAATGTTTTCATTAATCAAGAACGAAAGTCGGAGGATCGAAGACGATCAGGTACCGTCGTAGTTCCGACCGTAAACTATGCCGACCCGCGATCCGGCGGCGTTGGGTTAACGACTATGACCCGCCGGGCAGCGTCCGGGAAACCACGAGTCTTTGGGCTCTGGGGGGAGTACGGTTGCAAAGCTGAAACTTAAAGGAATTGACGGAAGGGCACCACCAGGAGTGGAGCTTGCGGCTTAATTTGACTCAACGCGGGGAACCTAACCCGGCCCGGACACGGTAAGGATTGACAGATTGACGGCTCTTTCTCGATTCTGTGGGTGGTGGTGCATGGCCGTTGGTAGTTCGTGGAGCGATTCGTCTGGTCAATTCCGGTAACGAACGAGATCCCATCCTTTAAGTAGTTACACGGCCCCTCTCCTGGGTCGGACTCTATCCCCGAAGGTCCCCGTTCGCGGGGGGTCCCCATCGGGGTGGGGGTGTTGGGGGTTTCGGCGGGGGTCCGGTTCTACCCCGGATCGGTTCGGGGAGGTGATGCGGTTGACGGGGGTTCAGTTCTGCGTCGAGTGGGTGGCTCCGGCCTCTCCCCTTCGCGTTCGGTTCCCTCCCCGATGCCGTCCGCACCTCGTTCCGCTCTCCGGGTGTGGGTTGTCCGTCCTTCGCCTTCGCCTTCCCTCTCCCCTCCCCGGTGCCCTCCCGCTTACCGCGGGCCTGAAGGTTGGGGTTCGCCCGGTGGGAATCAGCGGTCGGTGGCTAAACTTCTTAGAGCGATTTGTGGCACAGAAGCCACTTGAGAAATGGAGCAATAACAGGTCTGTGATGCCCTTAGAAGTCCGGGGTCGCACGTGAGCTACAATGGCTGGTTCAACATGTAAGTTACCCTACGCCGAGAGGTGCGGGCAATCCTATGAACGCCATTCCCCGCTGGGGACAGGGGATTGCAACTATTCCCCTCGAACGAGGAATTCCAAGTAGGCGCGGGTCACCAGCCCGCGTCGATTAAGTCCCTGCCCTTTGTACACACCGCCCGTCGCTACTACCGATCGGATGCCTCGGTGAGGTCCTCGGACCGTCCCCGGGGCGGCCCTCGAACGGGGGTCGCCTCCGGGCGATGGGAAGTCGATCGAACCCGGACATCTAGAGGGAGTAAAAGTCGTAACAAGGTTTTCGTAGGGGAACCTGCGGAAGGATCAATAACGGTGACCTGGCCGCGGTCGGCGCCCGCCGTCCGTGCCGGTTGTCGAGTCGGACTCGAGAGGCCGAACCTCCCCCCCGGCGGGTACCTTCAAGGTATGGACCGCAGAAGCCTCGTACCTTTCGTCGTCGGCCGACGTGAGTCTCTCCCCCCTCCGGGTGGGTGGACGTAGCGAGCCGGCTTCGGAACTCGGGGTTATGCGAGGACCGCCTTAGGTGCATAGGTACCCCGGTCCGCCCCTCCCGTTCGCGGGGGGAAGAGTGGCGCCGGAGCCGCCCGCCGGGTAGTTAAACCCAAAAAACCATTGATCGTTGAAGGCTTGATTGTGCGTGCGCGAGTCAAAGGGGCTTACTCACCCCCAGGGCGTTGGCCGGTGCTCGCCGGCCTCGGTGGGATCTCCCTGAACCCATCCCCCCGGCACAGGGGGCGGTGGTGGACGGGAGCGTACCGCCGGGCGAAACTCTTTCCCCTCACGGGGTTAGAGCGGAGCTTAAGAGCGCATGCAAAATACCCCCGATGTTGGCTTCGCAGAGACGGACCGTATAATAGTCTAAGGCCGGTGCGCGAGTTGAAGGGGCCTCACGAACCCCGGATGCGTTTATAAACACCCGAAAGGAGACGGCCGGTGCCCGCCGGTCCTGACTAGGTGGGATCTACCCAGCGCCTTCCCCTAAGCGGGGACTTGGGAGCGTACCACCGGGCCTCGCTCATACCCTCCGGGGTGGAGAGCTTGGCTTTGAGCGCACGCCTGAATGCCTTAGACCGGGACCCGTAACGCAGCGAACCAAACCCCTGGGCCTCGCCGGGAACGGCGGGTGCCTAGACCCCGGTCTCCTAAACCACGTAAGTCTCGGGCACCTACTCGGGCGATCGTCCCCCGGGCCGTAACTCCTCGGTCCGGTGGTGACGCCCAGGTTCAATGACCTTTCCCCCCCTGCACGGGGGTGGAAGGCACCCGGCTTGAAATATATTGGCAAAAATTGTCTCTTGTTCGAATGGCTTCCTTCGCCCGGCCTGTAACGGGCCGGGCACAAACCCGAATACGACTCTTAGCGGTGGATCACTCGGCTCGTGCTTCGATGAAGAACGCAGCCATCTGCGTTAACTAATGTGAATTGCAGGACACAGATCATCGAAATTTCGAACGCATATTGCGGCCGCGGGGGTCCATCCCGCGGCCACGCCTGTCTGAGGGTCGCTTTACCCATCGATCGGTCTCCGCGCCCCCGCTGAGAGAGAGAGACCGCGGCTGGAAGCTCGCAGGGCCTGAAAACGGCCCTTCGTCTTCCCAAACGAAGACTCGGTTCCGAGCCAGTCCACGCGGCCCGTGTTGCGAGAGAGCTCCGTACAGGGAACGGAGGGAGAGCCGAGTAGGTCCGGGTCCACGTCCGTTACGGTCTCTCCCCGAGTCCCGAGCGGGGCTCCGCGCAGTCGGACGCGGGGGTGGCGAGTGCCGATTAAACCCAGCGAGCGGGCGAGTGAGCGGGCGGGCGAGCGGCCGGGGTGGGGGGGAAGGTGTCGCGGAGTTCGGTCTCGTGCCGGG
>NC_089800.1:90877060-90884560 GCF_029633855.1 Hoplias malabaricus
AAGACGGATCCGTAACTTCGGGATAAGGATTGGCTCTAATGGCTGAGCTCGGTCGGGCCCGTGTCTGCTGATGCGGGGTCCGAAAGCCCGGTGCTGCCCGTGCGACGGGGAGCTGTTCCCGGTCCACCTTCGGGCCCCCCCCCACTGGGTCCTGCGCGCGAGGAAGCGCACGGCGAGAGATTGTCCCCCCAGTATATCCAAACCCCCGTGAACAAGGCTCCGTCTGTCTGTCGGGGTCGATGAGAGTGGGTCGCGGCGAGCGAGACCTTAAGCCCCGGTGCGTGTCCCCCCCTCGGCGGTGGCGCTTAGGGGGCCTCGGTCAGGTCGACGGTAGGGGAGCCGGTCGTCGGTGGGATGCCGGCGGGGGAGCGTCCTTCGGGACTAACCTCCGTCGGATGACCGCCTTCGGCCTCCCTCTCCCTACCTAAGCCGGGCCGGGCTCCCGACGCCCGTCGCCGGGTGGGCCGCCCCCGGCTAAGCTCGAGCGTCCGGCCCTTCGCTCTCCCCCGATGGGACGCGGAGGGACGCAATGGAACGTAGGTCCGCGTGGGGGGGTTGCGGTCTCTCGTGCGTGTGTGGACTCGTAGCGGGCCACCGCCGGTGGTGGGGCTTCGGTGGGTCGGGGCGGTGTCCCTGGAGCCTCGCGCGCCGAGCCTAGGCTCCGTGGATCTCTCGGGCTTATGAGTCTCGCCTCGGGGGGAGACCTCCGGGGCCGGGTCTCTCGGCCGGCACCTAACAGCCGAATTAGAACTGCTGCGGACAAGGGGAATCCGACTGTTTAATTAAAACACAGCATCGTGAAGGCTCTTGGACCGGGTGTTGACACGATGTGAATTCTGCCCAGTGCTCTGAATGTCAAAGTGAAGAAATTCATCGAAGCGCGGGTTAACGGCGGGAGTAACTATGACTCTCTTAAGTTAGCCCCACTATACACTTTCTGGACAAAGGCCCATTCAAATATATTGCCATTGGACACTTATGACCACAGTGGGATTGTATGCCGGTTATGGATCCATAATGCCGTATAAAGCATGACCATTTGGACACTGAGTGATAACTTTTTCCAGTTTGATACCCGCGGCAAAATCGCCATTTGGACAGCACTAGGGGCACTGGTGCTCCATCTAGGAGTTCAGAACGTTGGGCCCATCCCTTTAGTATGTGTCACTTGGCTCTGATTGGCTCTGATTGGCTTTCTGAATGGAATAACCTACACCATCCAACTTCCAATATATTTAACAGTGTCATATATATTGCAAATGGGATGCATTCAACTTTGACCTCTCTAAAGTCCCGCCCAAAGCTTGGGGGAGGGTCTAAGGGTCCAGAAAGAGCGTAAAATGTCCAAATCAAATATAAATAAAATTTCTCTGGGCCTCTGGAAGCCTGGGCCTCTGGTAGCCTGGGCCTCTGGGCCTCTGGGCCTCTGGTAGCCTGGGTCTCTGGGTCTCTGGGCCTCTGGTAGCCTGGGCCTCTGGGCCTCTGGGAGCCTGGGCCTCTGGTAGCCTGGGCCTCTGGGCCTCTGGTAGCCTGGGCCTCTGGGCCTCTGGGCCTCTGGGAGCCTGGGTCTCTGGGACTCTGGGGCTCTGGGTCTCTGGGTCTCTGGGTCCCTGGGGCTCTGGGTCTCTGGGGCTCTGGGTCCCTGGGACTCTGGGGCTCTGGGTCTCTGGGTCCCCGGGGCTCTGGGGCTCTGGGTCCCCGGGGCTCTGGGGCTCTGGGGCTCTGGGACTCTGGGGCTCTGGGTCCCTGGGGCTCTGGGGCTCTGGGGCTCTGGGGCTCTGGGTCCCTGGGACTCTGGGGCTCTGGGTCTCTGGGTCCCCGGGCTCTGGGGCTCTGGGTCCCCGGGGCTCTGGGGCTCTGGGTCTCTGGGGCTCTGGGTCTCTGGGGCTCTGGGGCTCTGGGTCTCTGGGTCTCTGGGGCTCTGGGGCTCTGGGTCTCTGGGTCCCCGGGGCTCTGGGTCTCTGGGTCCCCGGGGCTCTGGGGCTTTGGGTCCCCGGGGCTCTGGGGCTCTGGGGCTCTGGGTCCCCGGGGCTCTGGGGCTCTGGGGCTCTGGGTCCCCGGGGCTCTGGGGCTCTGGGGCTCTGGGGCTCTGGGACTCTGGGGCTCTGGGTCCCTGGGGCTCTGGGGCTCTGGGGCTCTGGGTCCCTGGGACTCTGGGGCTCTGGGTCTCTGGGTCCCCGGGCTCTGGGGCTCTGGGTCCCCGGGGCTCTGGGGCTCTGGGTCTCTGGGTCTCTGGGGCTCTGGGTCTCTGGGGCTCTGGGGCTCTGGGTCTCTGGGTCTCTGGGGCTCTGGGGCTCTGGGTCTCTGGGTCCCCGGGGCTCTGGGTCTCTGGGTCCCCGGGGCTCTGGGGCTCTGGGTCCCCGGGGCTCTGGGGCTCTGGGGCTCTGGGGCTCTGGGTCCCTGGGACTCTGGGGCTCTGGGTCTCTGGGTCTCTGGGGCTCTGGGGCTCTGGGGCTCTGGGTCCCTGGGACTCTGGGGCTCTGGGTCTCTGGGTCCCCGGGGCTCTGGGGCTCTGGGTCCCCGGGGCTCTGGGGCTCTGGGTCTCTGGGACTCTGGGCCTCTGGGTCTCTGGGCCTCTGGGCCTCTGGGCCTCTGGGGCTCTGGGGCTCTGGGTCTCTGGGTCCCCGGGGCTCTGGGGCTCTGGGTCCCCGGGGCTCTGGGGCTCTGGGTCCCTGGGACTCTGGGGCTCTGGGGCTCTGGGGCTCTGGGGCTCTGGGTCTCCGGGTCTCTGGGTCCCCGGGGCTCTGGGTCTCTGGGTCTCTGGGTCTCTGGGCCTCTGGGAGCCTGGGTCTCTGGGTCTCTGGGTCTCTGGGTCTCTGGGTCCCTGGGTCCCTGGGGCTCTGGGGCTCTGGGTCTCTGGGGCCCTGGGTCTCTGGGTCTCTGGGACTCTGGGCCTCTGGGTCTCTGGGCCTCTGGGCCTCTGGGCCTCTGGGTCTCTGGGAGCCTGGGCCTCTGGTAGCCTGGGTCTCTGGGCCTCTGGTAGCCTGGGCCTCTGGTAGCCTGGGCCTCTGGGCCTCTGGGAGCCTGGGCCTCTGGGCCTCTGGGAGCCAAAAGGAAGCTCCGGAGCTTAGGCGGCGGAGAGGTTGTTTGAATAAGGCCCGTTCAGGGAACCAGGGCGTTGGGTTTAATTAGGCCCCGGAGGTAGGCCCCGGTGGTAAACTCCGGGGCAAGCCTTATCAGAGGCCCAGGATGAGGTGTTCTTAATGTATTGGCTGATAGGGAGCCCCGGAGGTAGGGGACCCTTGGTGAAATTCATGCCGGGTTAGGGGACCAGGGCGTTGGGGTGAATAAGCCCCTGGAGGTAGGCACCGGTGGTAAGCTCCGGGGCAAGCCTAATCAGAGGCCCAGGATGAGGGTGTAATGAACTGGACAACCATCCCACTTCCCATGTATTGTACAGCAATTGGGCAACCATCCCACTTTCAATATATTGTGCGGCGTTTTGTCTCCCAGGTCCACCAGTGGGCAGAATGAACTTTGAGATTTGACGGAGGGTCCTTCCAATACATTATACAGCAATTGGGCAACCATCCCACTTCCAATATATTGTACAGCGATTGCGCAACCGTCCCACTTCCAATATATTGTGCGTCGTTTTGTCTCCCAGGTCCACCAGTGGGCAGGATGAACTTGCAATATATTATACAGCAATTGGGCAACCATCCCACTTCCAATATATTGTACAGCAATTGGGCAACCATCCCACTTCCAATATATTGTACAGCGATTGCTCAACCGTCCCACTTCCAATATATTGCGCGCCGTTTTGGCACCCAGGTCCACCAGTGGGCAGGATGAACTTGCAATATATTATACAGCAATTGGGCAACCATCCCACTTCCAATATATTGTACAGCGATTGCGCAACCGTCCCACTTCCAATATATTGCGCGCCGTTTTGGCTCCCAGGTCCACCAGTGGGCAGGATGAACTTGCAATATATTATACAGCAATTGGGCAACCATCCCACTTCCAATATATTTTAAGGTTCCAGGTCTACCAGTGGGCATCTTTTTTGACGGGGCAGGCTGATTGGTTTAGTCCGAGGGCGGGGGCTTAAGTGTGGGCCAGATAGGTTCGACCGGTGCGCCGGGTCCCTGGGGCTCTGGGTCTCTGGGTCTCTGGGTCCCTGGGTCCCTGGGTCCCTGGGGCTCTGGGGCTCTGGGTCTCTGGGTCCCTGGGTCCCTGGGTCCCTGGGTCCCTGGGGCTCTGGGTCTCTGGGTCCCTGGGACTCTGGGTCCCTGGGGCTCTGGGGCTCTGGGTCCCTGGGTCCCTGGGTCCCTGGGTCCCTGGGACTCTGGGGCTCTGGGGCTCTGGGGCTCTGGGGCTCTGGGTCCCTGGGGCTCTGGGTCTCTGGGTCCCTGGGTCCCTGGGTCCCTGGGGCTCTGGGTCCCTGGGGCTCTGGGTCCCTGGGACTCTGGGACTCTGGGACTCTGGGTCCCTGGGTCTCTGGGTCCCTGGGACTCTGGGTCCCTGGGACTCTGGGTCCCTGGGTCCTTGGGGCTCTGGGTCCCTGGGACTCTGGGGCTCTGGGGCTCTGGGGCTCTGGGTCTCTGGGTCCCTGGGGCTCTGGGGCTCTGGGGCTCTGGGTCTCTGGGTCCCTGGGACTCTGGGGCTCTGGGGCTCTGGGTCCCTGGGGCTCTGGGTCTCTGGGTCCCTGGGACTCTGGGTCTCTGGGTCCCTGGGACTCTGGGGCTCTGGGTCCCTGGGGCTCTGGGTCCCTGTGGCTCTGGGGCTCTGGGGCTCTGGGGCTCTGGGACTCTGGGGCTCTGGGGCTCTGGGTCCCTGGGACTCTGGGTCCCTGGGACTCTGGGGCTCTGGGTCCCTGGGGCTCTGGGACTCTGGGGCTCTGGGACTCTGGGGCTCTGGGACTCTGGGGCTCTGGGGCTCTGGGTCCCTGGGTCCCTGGGCTCTGGGGCTCTGGGTCTCTGGGTCCCTGGGACTCTGGGGCTCTGGGTCCCTGGGGCTCTGGGTCTCTGGGTCCCTGGGACTCTGGGGCTCTGGGTCCCTGGGGCTCTGGGACTCTGGGGCTCTGGGTCTCTGGGTCTCTGGGGCTCTGGGTCTCTGAGGCTCTGGGGCTCTGGGTCCCTGGGTCCCTGGGGCTCTGGGGCTCTGGGTCCCTGGGACTCTGGGTCTCTGGGTCCCTGGGGCTCTGGGGCTCTGGGGCTCTGGGACTCTGGGGCTCTGGGGCTCTGGGTCCCTGGGGCTCTGGGGCTCTGGGTCCCTGGGACTCTGGGGCTCTGGGGCTCTGGGTCTCTGGGTCCCTGGGACTCTGGGGCTCTGGGACTCTGGGGCTCTGGGGCTCTGGGTCCCTGGGTCCCTGGGGCTCTGGGGCTCTGGGTCCCTGGGACTCTGGGGCTCTGGGTCCCTGGGGCTCTGGGTCTCTGGGTCTCTGGGTCCCTGGGACTCTGGGGCTCTGGTTCCCTGGGGCTCTGGGGCTCTGGGTCTCTGGGGCTCTGGGGCTCTGGGTCTCTGGGTCCCTGGGGCTCTGGGACTCTGGGTCCCTGGGACTCTGGGGCTCTGGGGCTCTGGGACTCTGGGGCACTGGGGCTCTGGGACTCTGGGGCTCTGGGGCTCTGGGGCTCTGGGTCTCTGGGTCCCTGGGGCTCTTGGGCTCTGGGGCTCTGGGACTCTGGGGCTCTGGGTCCCTGGGTCTCTGGGGCTCTGGGGCTCTGGGGCTCTGGGACTCTGGGACTCTGGGGCTCTGGGGCTCTGGGGCTCTGGGTCCCTGGGGCTCTGGGTCTCTGGGTCCCTGGGGCTCTGGGTCTCTGGGTCCCTGGGGCTCTGGGTCTCTGGGTCCCTGGGACTCTTGGTCCCTTGGACTCTGGGGCTCTGGGGCTCTGGGGCTCTGGGTCCCTGGGGCTCTGGGTCTCTGGGTCTCTGGGTCCCTGGGACTCTGGGTCCCTGGGACTCTGGGTCCCTGGGGCTCTGGGTCTCTTGGTCCCTGGGACTCTGGGTCCCTGGGACTCTGGGTCCCTGGGACTCTGGGACTCTGGGTCCCTGGGACTCTGGGGCTCTTGGGCTCTGGGGCTCTGGGGCTCTGGGTCTCTGGGTCCCTGGGGCTCTGGGACTCTGGGACTCTGGGACTCTGGGACTCTGCAGAGATCCAGAGGCTTATGGGAGTCTTAGCACCAGTGGTAGGCTCCGGGGCAAGCCTTATCACAGCCCAGCTCCCTTCTGGGAGCCTGGGGCTCTGGGTAAGATATAATTTGCAATTGTGATCCCAATTGCAATATATTTGACACAAGTCAAATATATGTGAATTGGGATCCCAATTGCAATATATTTGACTTGTGTCAAATATATGTGAATTGGGATCCCATTTGCAATATATTTGACTTGTGTCAAATATATGTGAATCGGGATCCCAATTGCAATATATTTGACTTGTGTCAAATATATGTGAATTGGGATCCCATTTGCAATATATTTGACTTGTGTCAAATATATGTGAATCGGGATCCCAATTGCAATATATTTGACTTGTGTCAAATATACGTGAATTGGGATCCCAATTGCAATATATTTGACTTGTGTCAAATATATGTGAATCGGGATCCCAATTGCAATATATTTGACACAAGTCAAATATATGTGAATTGGGATCCCAATTGCAATATATTTGACTTGTGTCAAATATATGTGAATTGGGATCCCAATTGTAATATATTTGACTTGTGTCAAATATATGTGAATTGGGATCCCAATTGCAATATATTTGACTTGTGTCAAATATATTGGAAGTGGGATGGTTGTCCAATTGCTGTCAAATATATTGGAAGTGGGATGGTTGTCCAATTGCAATATATTCTGATGGTGTCAAATATATTGGAAGTGGGATGGTTGTCCAGTTGCTGTCTAATATATTGGAAGTGGGATGGTTGTCCAATTGCAATATATTCTGATGGTGTCAAATATATTGGAAGTGGGATGGTTGTCCAGTTGCTGTCTAATATATTGGAAGTGGGATGGTTGTCCAGTTGCTGTCTAATATATTGGAAGTGGGATGGTTGTCCAATTGCAATATATTCTGATGGTGTCAAATATATTGGAAGTGGGATGGTTGTCCAGTTGCTGTCTAATATATTGGAAGTGGGATGGTTGTCCAGTTACTGTCTAATATATTGGAAGTGGGATGGTTGTCCAATTGCAATATATTCTGATGGTGTCAAATATATTGGAAGTGGGATGGTTGTCCAGTTGCTGTCTAATATATTGGAAGTGGGATGGTTGTCCAGTTGCTGTCTAATATATTGGAAGTGGGATGGTTGTCCAGTTGCTGTCTAATATATTGGAAGTGGGATGGTTGTCCAGTTACTGTCTAATATATTGGAAGTGGGATGGTTGTCCAATTGCAATATATTCTGATGGTGTCAAATATATTGGAAGTGGGATGGTTGTCCAGTTGCTGTCTAATATATTGGAAGTGGGATGGTTGTCCAATTGCAATATATTCTGATGGTGTCAAATATATTGGAAGTGGGATGATTGTCCAGTTGC
>NC_089800.1:90889560-90902060 GCF_029633855.1 Hoplias malabaricus
TTTGATGCCCGATGAGGAGCACACCTCTGGGCTAAGGGTGGTGGTATGCTCGGCCCCCCCCCTCTGGATGTTTAAACTGACTTCCATGGACCCCGGTGATGCGAATTTGATGCCCGAGGAGTGACTCACCTCTGGGCTAAGGGTGGTGGTATGCTCGGCCCCCCCTCTGGAGGTCTAAACTGACTTCCATGGACCCCGGTGATGCGAATTTGATGCCCGAGGAGTGACTCACCTCTGGGCTAAGGGTGGTGGTATACTCGGCCCCCCCTCTGGAGGTCTCGAATGACTTCCATGGACCCCGGTGATGCGAATTTGATGCCCGATGAGGAGCACACCTCTGGGCTAAGGGTGGTGGTATGCTCGGCCCCCCCCTCTGGATGTTTAAACTGACTTCCATGGACCCCGGTGATGCGAATTTGATGCCCGAGGAGTGACTCACCTCTGGGCTAAGGGTGGTGGTATGCTCGGCCCCCCCTCTGGAGGTCTAAACTGACTTCCATGGACCCCGGTGATGCGAATTTGATGCCCGAGGAGTGACTCACCTCTGGGCTAAGGGTGGTGGTATACTCGGCCCCCCCTCTGGAGGTCTCGAATGACTTCCATGGACCCCGGTGATGCGAATTTGATGCCCGATGAGGAGCACACCTCTGGGCTAAGGGTGGTGGTATGCTCGGCCCCCCCTCTGGAAGTCTAAACTGACTTCCATGGACCCCGGTGATGCGAATTTGATGCCCGAGGAGTGACTCACCTCTGGGCTAAGGGTGGTGGTATGCTCGGCCCCCCCTCTGGAGGTCTCGAATGACTTCCATGGACCCCGGTGATGCGAATTTGATGCCCGATGAGGAGCACACCTCTGGGCTAAGGGTGGTGGTATGCTCGGCCCCCCCTCTGGAAGTCTAAACTGACTTCCATGGACCCCGGTGATGCGAATTTGATGCCCGAGGAGTGACTCACCTCTGGGCTAAGGGTGGTGGTATGCTCGGCCCCCCCCTCTGGAGGTCTCGAATGACTTCCATGGACCCCGGTGATGCGAATTTGATGCCCGATGAGGAGCACACCTCTGGGCTAAGGGTGGTGGTATGCTCGGCCCCCCCTCTGGAAGTCTAAACTGACTTCCATGGACCCCGGTGATGCGAATTTGATGCCCGAGGAGTGACTCACCTCTGGGCTAAGGGTGGTGGTATGCCCAGCCCCCCCTCTGGAGGTCTCGAATGACTTCCATGGACCCCGGTGAAGCGTATTTCATGCCCGATGAGGAGCACACCTCTGGGCTAAGGGTGGTGGTAAGCCCGGCCCCCCCTCTCTGGAGGTCTAGATTGACTTCCATGGACCCCGGTTAAGCGTATTTCATGCCCGAGGAGTGACGCCCTCTGGGCTAAGGGTGGTGGTATGCCCGGCCCCCCCTCTGGAGGTCTCCAAAACCTAAGTCGAGACTTCCATGGACCCCGGTTATCCGAATTTCATGCCCGAGGAGTGACGCCCTCTGGGCTTAGGGTGGTGGTAAGCCCGGCCCCACTCTCTGGAGGTCTAAACTGACTTCCATGGACCCCGGTGATCCGAATTTCATGCCCGAGGAGTGACGCCCTCTCGGCTAGGGTGGTGGTAAGTGCAGCCCCCCCTCTCTGGAGGTCTAAAATGACTTCCATGGACCCCGGTGAAGCGAATTTCATGCCCGAGGAGTGACGCCCTCTCGGCTAGGGTGGTGGTAAGCCAGGCCCCCCCTCTCTGGAGGTCAAAACTGACTTCCATGGACCCCGGTATAGCGTATTTCATGCCCGAGGAGTGACGCCCTCTGGGCTAAGGGTGGTGGTATGCCCGGCCCCCCCTCTGGAGGTCTCCAAAACCTAAGTCGAGACTTCCATGGACCCCGGTTATCCGAATTTCATGCCCGAGGAGTGACGCCCTCTGGGCTTAGGGTGGTGGTAAGCCCGGCCCCACTCTCTGGAGGTCTAAACTGACTTCCATGGACCCCGGTTATCTGAATTTCATGCCCGAGGAGTGACGCCCTCTGGGCTTAGGGTGGTGGTAAGCCCGGCCCCACTCTCTGGAGGTCTAAACTGACTTCCATGGACCCCGGTTATCCGAATTTCATGCCCGAGGAGTGATGAACCTCTGGGCTAAGGGTGGTGGTAAGTGCAGCCCCCCCTCTGGAGGTTTCCAAAACCTAAGTCGAGACTTCCATGGACCCCGGTGATGCGAATTTCAAGCCCGAGGAGTGGTGCCCTCTGGGCTAAGGGTGGTGGTAAGCCCGGCCCCCCCCCTCTCTGGAGGTCTAAACTGACTTCCATGGACCCCGGTGTAGCGTATTTCATGCCCGAGGAGTGACGCCCTCTGGGCTTAGGGTGGTGGTAAGCCAGGCCCCCCCCCTCTCTGGAGGTCAAAATTGACTTCCATGGACCCCGGTTATCCGAATTTTATGCCCGAGGAGTGACGCCCTCTGGGCTAAGGGTGGTGGTAAGTCCGGCTCCCACCCTCTGGATGCGTTCAAAACCTAAGTCGAGACTTCCATGGACCCCGGTGATGCGAAGTGACATGCCCGAAGAGTGGTGCCTTCTGGGCTAAGGTTGTGATAAGCCCGGTCTCTCCTCTGGAGGTCTGTGGTTTTAAAGTGAATATTTTCTAAGTCCCTCACCTGAGATTTTAAGAGAATCAGGACCCTCCTCAAGCCTCGTAGCGAGTCCGAGGGAGGTTCATCGTTGTCGGCTATGCGAAAGGGGTTCAGACGCCTCTAATCCTGTGGGCATATGGTTTCTCAGCCTGGTGCCGTCGGGATATTAGGGAGGCATTAAATCAGACGTAAGTTTGGGTAACAGCGATGCGAAACGCTATGCCCAAAGGAGTGGCTTCCCGATGGGCTTGAAATAATGGGAATGTCCGCTCTGCTTCCCTGGATGTGTTCAAAACCTAAGTCGAGACATCCGTAGACCCCGTTGATGCGAATTCCATGCCCGAGGAGTGACGCCCTCTGGGCTTAAGGGTGGTGGTAAGACCGGCCCCACTCTCTGGAGGTCTAAACTGACTTCCATGGACCCCGGTGATTCGAATTTCAAGCCCGAGGAGGTGCACACCTCCGGGCTAAGGGGATGGTTTGGGTGGCCTCCCCTCTGGATGTGTTCAAAACCTAAGTTGAGACATCCATAGACCCCGGTAATCCGAATTTCATGCCCGAGGAGTGACGCCCTCTGGGCTTAAGAGTGGTGGTAAGACCGGCCCCACTCTCTGGAGGTCTAAACTGACTTCCATGGACCCCGGTGATGCGAATTTCATGCCCGAGGAGTGGCGCCCTCTGGGCTAAGAGTGGTGGTAAGACCGGCCCCACTCTCTGGATGTCTAAAATGACTTCCATGGACCCCGGTGATTCGAATTTGAAGCCCGAGGAGGTGCACACCTCCGGGCTAAGGGGATGGTTTGGGTGGCCTCCCCTCTGGATGTGTTCAAAACCTAAGTTGAGACATCCATAGACCCCGGTAATCCGAATTTCATGCCCGAGGAGTGACGCCCTCTGGGCTTAAGGGTGGTGGTAAGACCGGCCCCACTCTCTGGATGTCTAAAATGACTTCCATGGACCCCGGTGATGCGAATACACAAGCCCGAGGAGTGGCACACCTCTGGGCTAAGGGGATGGTTTGGGTTGCCTCCCCTCTGGAGGTCTAAAAATGACTTCCATAGACCCCGGCGAAGCGAATTTAAAGCCCGAGGACTGGCACCCCTCTGGGCTAAGGGGATGGTTAGGGTGGCCTCCCCTCTGGATGTCTAAAATGACTTCCATGGACCCCGGTGATGCGAATACACAAGCCCGAGGATTGGCACACCTCTGGGCTAAGGGGATGGTTTGGGTTGCCTCCCCTCTGGAGGTCTAAAAATGACTTCCATAGACCCCGGCGAAGCGAATTTAAAGCCCGAGGACTGGCACCCCTCTGGGCTAAGGGGATGGTTAGGGTGGCCTCCCCTCTGGATGTCTAAAATGACTTCCATGGACCCCGGTGATGCGAATACACAAGCCCGAGGAGTGGCACACCTCTGGGCTAAGGGGATGGTTTGGGTTGCCTCCCCTCTGGAGGTCTAAAAAATGACTTCCATAGACCCCGGCGAAGCGAATTTAAAGCCCGAGGACTGGCACCCCTCTGGGCTAAGGGTGGTGGTTAATCCGGCCCCCCCTTCTGGATGTGTTCAAAACCTAAGTCGAGACATCCATGGACCCCCGGTGATGCGAAGTGACATGCCCGAGGAGTGACGCCCTCTGGGCTAAGGTTGTGATAAGCCCGGTCTCTCCTCTGGAGGTCTGTGGTTTTAAAGTGAAAATTTTCTAAGTCCCTCACCTGAGATTTTAAGAAAATCAGGACCCTCCTCAAGCCTCGTAGCGAGTCCGAGGGAGGTTCATCGTTGTCGGCTATGCGAACGAGGTTCCAACGCCTCAAATCCTGTGGGCATATGGTTTCTCAGCCTGGTGCCGTCGGGATATTAGGGAGGCATTAAATCAGACGTAAGTTTGGGTAACAGCGATGCGAAACGCTATGCCCAAAGGAGTGGCTTCCCGATGGGCTTGAAATAATGGGAATGTCCGCTCTGCTTCCCTGGATGTGTTCAAAACCTAAGTCGAGACATCCGTAGACCCCGTTGATGCGAATTCCATGCCCGAGGAGTGGCACACCTCTGGGCTAAGGGTTGGTGGTAAGTCAGGCCCCACCCTCTGGAGGTTTTCAAAACCTAAGTCGAGACCTCCGTAGACCCCGGTGATGCGAATACCGAAGCCCGAGGACTGGCACCCCTCTGGGCTAGGGTGGGGATAAGATATGCCCCCACCCTCTGGAGGTTTTCAAAACCTAAGTCGAGACCTCCGTAGACCCCGGTGATGCGAAATGACATGCCCGAGGACTGGCACCCCTCTGGGCTAGGGTGGGGATAAGATATGCCCCCACCCTCTGGAGGTTTTTAAAACCTAAGTCGAGACCTCCATAGAACCCCGGTGATGCGAAGTGACATGCCCGAGGACTGGCACCCCTCTGGGCTAGGGTGGTGGTTAATCCGGCCCCACCTCTGGAGGTTTTCAAAACCTAAGTCGAGACCTCCATAGACCCCGGTGATGCGAATACCGAAGCCCGAGGACTGGCACCCCTCTGGGCTAGGGTGGTGGTTAATCCGGCCCCCCCTCTGGAGGTTTTCAAAACCTAAGTCGAGACCTCCATAGACCCCGGTGATGCGAATACCGAAGCCCGAGGACTGGCACCCCTCTGGGCTAAGGGGATGGTTTGGGTGGCCTCCCCTTCAATCCCGATGATTCGTTCGATATATGCCCAGGGAGGTGAACACTTCTCTGGGCGTGAGGGGGTCGAGCGTATGAGGGTTGTACCCCGTTATGGTTCCTACTATAAACGAATCCGAGCGGCGGGTCCACAGGCCACCGACCACCTGCCCACTTGCGGGGTGGGTGCGACGGGCCGCCCGCCGGCAGTTGTCCCCGTTCCTAACCTAACTCTTGCCCGTGCGCGAGTCGAAAGGGGCATACAAACCCCCGAGGCGAAGACCGGCGTTCCGCTTGGTCTAATGTGGGATCTCCCAGATTTTCCCCTCCGCGGGGACTTGGGAGCGCACCACCGGGCCCCCGCGCTGGAAACGGCCGGAGGCAAAGAGCGCATTAGAGGTGTCACGGATCGGTCTTTTTAAACGGACCGCGGCTGGAAGTTCGCAGGGGAAGAGGCGCTCGGTTTACGGTTCCCGGGCCCCGACCCCCTTCGTCTTCTTAAATCGAGAAAACTAACCGTAGGCTCCGGGGGGGCGAATCGTAAAACCTTTGCCGACCTCCTCGCACTGCGAGGGGGCCAGGATTTGCGGCTTGTCCGCGTATCGGTCCTACCAAGGACCGCGGCTGGAAGTTCGCAGGGGAAGAGGCGCTCGGTTTACGGTTCCCGGGCCCCGACCCCCTTCGTCTTCTTAAATCGAGAAAACTAACCGTAGGCTCCGGGGGGCGAATCGTAAAACCTTTGCCGACCTCCTCGCACTGCGAGGGGGCCAGGATTTTGCGGCTTGTCCGCGTATCGGTCCTACCAAGGACCGCGGCTGGAAGTTCGGTGGTGAGCCCTCGACCTTACGAGATTGGGGGCAAAACCCTTCGTCTTCTGAACATCAGACGGCTCCGGGGGGGGCGTACCGTAAAACCTATGCCGACCTCCTCGCGCTTTGAGGGGGCCAGGAAATTCTCTTCCATTCTCTTCCCTTAAACGGACGTCCTTTACGCCCGTTCGAAATGCGGCATACCCGGAGCACCAGGGGCAGGCTTCTAATCCGAAATAATACCGGCTTTTAGAACGATCCTCCCCGCCACGTGCTCCAGCCTCCATGGCTCGTGGACCCCCCGTAACAGGGGGTCCGCTTGTCCCAGAATCGTTCCGAGGGAGACTTAGCCGATCCGTCGGTCTAATTTCCACCGCAGTTTGGGTCCGTTAAAAGGTCCGAGTCGGTGGTGCCTTAGGGTCGGGATCCTATTGAGGGAAGGAACCGGCCCCTAGCCTGCACCGTCCGGGCCTTGAATCGTACATTTTCCAAGTAGTCAAACCCCCGATTGCAGACCCACCTCCGGGGGGTCTCGTTCGAAAAGCCTTTCCGCGGTGCGCGTCTCTTCCTCCTTCGGGGGGGTCGAGTTCCACGCACCACCGACTCTCTCTCTTTCCCCAAGCCGGGTTTGAGTACCAGAGGGATCGGCCTGGTTGATCCTGCCAGTATCATATGCTTGTCTCAAAGATTAAGCCATGCAAGTCTAAGTACACACGGGCGTTGGTACAGTGAAACTGCGAATGGCTCATTAAATCAGTTATGGTTCCTTTGATCGCTCCACACGTTACTTGGTATAACTGTGGTAATTCCAGAGCTAATACATGCAAACGAAGCGTTGGAAGTGGGGGTGCCGTTTCGAGGTGGTCGGTGACTGGTTCACCTTCCCCCCTCGGCGCCCCCCACGGATACGTGCATTTATCAGAACCAAAAAACCCCCTCCCGACTCCGGTCGGGTCCGCTTTGGTGACTCTAGATAACCTTTGGCCGATCGCAGAGCCCTTCGGGGCGGCGACGTCTCATTCGAGTGTCTGCCCTATCAACTTTCGACGGTAGTCTACGGGACTACGTGTGGTGACCACGGGTAACGGGGAATCTGGGTTCGATTCCGGAGAGGGAGCCTGAGAAACGGCTACCACATCCAAGGAAGGCAGCAGGCGCGCAAATTACCCATTCCCGACACGGGGAGGTAGTGACGAAAAATATCGGTGCGAGGCCCCGTTTGAAGGTTTCGGGACCGAAATGAACTCAATCTACGTCCGTGGGTGAGGACCCATTGGAGGGCAAGTCTGGTGCCAGCAGCCGCGGTAATTCCAGCTCCAATAGCGTATGTTAACGTTGCTGCAGTTAAAAAGCTCGTAGTTGGATCCGGGGACGGGTCCCGGCTGCCGGGCCTCTGCCCGTCCGGACTTCGCGGTGGGAAGCTGCCCCTCTCCGGGGGGGTTGGGGACCCCCGCGGGTCTCTGGGTGGAGGTCGCGGGACCTTGTCCCTACTCATCCGGTGTCCTCTGCTCCCTTCCTCCGCGGAGAGGCCCTTAGCTGGGTCGTCCGCCGCGGTTGAATACGTGGGGGGCGGAAGGGTCCGGTGCGTTTACTTTGAACAAAACAGAGTGCTCAAAGCAGGCCGAAGCGTGCCTTGAATGGACTGAGCTAGGAATAATGGAATAAGGCCTTCCCATGGGGGGCGAGTCGGAGCTCTTCGGCGAGGCGGCCGGGTGGGGCCGGGGGCGCCCGGGTGTGACGCCCGGCGTTTCTGGCCGCCGCACGGTTCCCCGAGCCGGGGGGGTATCCGACCGCTCTCTTGGTCCTATTTCGTGGGTTTGACGGACCAAAGGTCATGATTAAGAGGGACGGCCGGGGGCATTCGTACCGCACCGAGAGAGGTGAAATTCGTAGACCGGTGCGGGACGGACAAAAGCGAAGGCATTTGCCAAGAATGTTTTCATTAATCAAGAACGAAAGTCGGAGGATCGAAGACGATCAGGTACCGTCGTAGTTCCGACCGTAAACTATGCCGACCCGCGATCCGGCGGCGTTGGGTTAACGACTATGACCCGCCGGGCAGCGTCCGGGAAACCACGAGTCTTTGGGCTCTGGGGGGAGTACGGTTGCAAAGCTGAAACTTAAAGGAATTGACGGAAGGGCACCACCAGGAGTGGAGCTTGCGGCTTAATTTGACTCAACGCGGGGAACCTAACCCGGCCCGGACACGGTAAGGATTGACAGATTGACGGCTCTTTCTCGATTCTGTGGGTGGTGGTGCATGGCCGTTGGTAGTTCGTGGAGCGATTCGTCTGGTCAATTCCGGTAACGAACGAGATCCCATCCTTTAAGTAGTTACACGGCCCCTCTCCTGGGTCGGACTCTATCCCCGAAGGTCCCCGTTCGCGGGGGGTCCCCATCGGGGTGGGGGTGTTGGGGGTTTCGGCGGGGGTCCGGTTCTACCCCGGATCGGTTCGGGGAGGTGATGCGGTTGACGGGGGTTCAGTTCTGCGTCGAGTGGGTGGCTCCGGCCTCTCCCCTTCGCGTTCGGTTCCCTCCCCGATGCCGTCCGCACCTCGTTCCGCTCTCCGGGTGTGGGTTGTCCGTCCTTCGCCTTCGCCTTCCCTCTCCCCTCCCCGGTGCCCTCCCGCTTACCGCGGGCCTGAAGGTTGGGGTTCGCCCGGTGGGAATCAGCGGTCGGTGGCTAAACTTCTTAGAGCGATTTGTGGCACAGAAGCCACTTGAGAAATGGAGCAATAACAGGTCTGTGATGCCCTTAGAAGTCCGGGGTCGCACGTGAGCTACAATGGCTGGTTCAACATGTAAGTTACCCTACGCCGAGAGGTGCGGGCAATCCTATGAACGCCATTCCCCGCTGGGGACAGGGGATTGCAACTATTCCCCTCGAACGAGGAATTCCAAGTAGGCGCGGGTCACCAGCCCGCGTCGATTAAGTCCCTGCCCTTTGTACACACCGCCCGTCGCTACTACCGATCGGATGCCTCGGTGAGGTCCTCGGACCGTCCCCGGGGCGGCCCTCGAACGGGGGTCGCCTCCGGGCGATGGGAAGTCGATCGAACCCGGACATCTAGAGGGAGTAAAAGTCGTAACAAGGTTTTCGTAGGGGAACCTGCGGAAGGATCAATAACGGTGACCTGGCCGCGGTCGGCGCCCGCCGTCCGTGCCGGTTGTCGAGTCGGACTCGAGAGGCCGAACCTCCCCCCCGGCGGGTACCTTCAAGGTATGGACCGCAGAAGCCTCGTACCTTTCGTCGTCGGCCGACGTGAGTCTCTCCCCCCTCCGGGTGGGTGGACGTAGCGAGCCGGCTTCGGAACTCGGGGTTATGCGAGGACCGCCTTAGGTGCATAGGTACCCCGGTCCGCCCCTCCCGTTCGCGGGGGGAAGAGTGGCGCCGGAGCCGCCCGCCGGGTAGTTAAACCCAAAAAACCATTGATCGTTGAAGGCTTGATTGTGCGTGCGCGAGTCAAAGGGGCTTACTCACCCCCAGGGCGTTGGCCGGTGCTCGCCGGCCTCGGTGGGATCTCCCTGAACCCATCCCCCCGGCACAGGGGGCGGTGGTGGACGGGAGCGTACCGCCGGGCGAAACTCTTTCCCCTCACGGGGTTAGAGCGGAGCTTAAGAGCGCATGCAAAATACCCCCGATGTTGGCTTCGCAGAGACGGACCGTATAATAGTCTAAGGCCGGTGCGCGAGTTGAAGGGGCCTCACGAACCCCGGATGCGTTTATAAACACCCGAAAGGAGACGGCCGGTGCCCGCCGGTCCTGACTAGGTGGGATCTACCCAGCGCCTTCCCCTAAGCGGGGACTTGGGAGCGTACCACCGGGCCTCGCTCATACCCTCCGGGGTGGAGAGCTTGGCTTTGAGCGCACGCCTGAATGCCTTAGACCGGGACCCGTAACGCAGCGAACCAAACCCCTGGGCCTCGCCGGGAACGGCGGGTGCCTAGACCCCGGTCTCCTAAACCACGTAAGTCTCGGGCACCTACTCGGGCGATCGTCCCCCGGGCCGTAACTCCTCGGTCCGGTGGTGACGCCCAGGTTCAATGACCTTTCCCCCCCTGCACGGGGGTGGAAGGCACCCGGCTTGAAATATATTGGCAAAAATTGTCTCTTGTTCGAATGGCTTCCTTCGCCCGGCCTGTAACGGGCCGGGCACAAACCCGAATACGACTCTTAGCGGTGGATCACTCGGCTCGTGCTTCGATGAAGAACGCAGCCATCTGCGTTAACTAATGTGAATTGCAGGACACAGATCATCGAAATTTCGAACGCATATTGCGGCCGCGGGGGTCCATCCCGCGGCCACGCCTGTCTGAGGGTCGCTTTACCCATCGATCGGTCTCCGCGCCCCCGCTGAGAGAGAGAGACCGCGGCTGGAAGCTCGCAGGGCCTGAAAACGGCCCTTCGTCTTCCCAAACGAAGACTCGGTTCCGAGCCAGTCCACGCGGCCCGTGTTGCGAGAGAGCTCCGTACAGGGAACGGAGGGAGAGCCGAGTAGGTCCGGGTCCACGTCCGTTACGGTCTCTCCCCGAGTCCCGAGCGGGGCTCCGCGCAGTCGGACGCGGGGGTGGCGAGTGCCGATTAAACCCAGCGAGCGGGCGAGTGAGCGGGCGGGCGAGCGGCCGGGGTGGGGGGGAAGGTGTCGCGGAGTTCGGTCTCGTGCCGGGCTCTCGCCCCTCGCCCCTAGCCTTCGGCCCTCCGCCTCCGCCCTCGCCCCCGCATAAGAAACCTCTGTGTGCGGCCTCAGATCAGACGAGACGACCCGCTGAACTTAAGCATATCAGTAAGCGGAGGAAAAGAAACTAACAAGGATTCCCTTAGTAGCGGCGAGCGAACAGGGAAGAGCCCAGCGCTGAATCCCACTTTCCCCTGACCGGGGTTGGCCGGGAAATGTAGCGTACGGAAGTCCGTAAGATCCGTCTCGGTGCGGACGCGGGACCAAGTCCTCGCGAACGTGGCTTCTTCCCATAGACGGTGAAAGCCCGGTAGCGAGTCCCGCGTTCCCGCCCGGGTAGGTCGGGCTTCTCGGAGTCGGGTTGCTTGGGAATGCAGCCCAAAGCGGGTGGTAAACTCCATCTAAGGCTAAATACCGGCACGAGACCGATAGCGAACCGAGTACCGTGAGGGAAAGTTGAAACAGGACTTTGAAGAGAGAGTTCAACAGAGCGTGAAACCGTTGAGAGGTAAACGTACGGGGACCGAGAAGACTGCCCCGGGGGATTCAGCCGGGCGGACGGCCCCGCGCTCGTCGGGTTCCGCGGTCGGGGGTGCGAGCGTATCCGGGCGAGAGGGGTGGGGTGCCGACTCCACCGCTCCCCGCTTCGGCTCTGCGCTTCGCCTCTGGACTTCGGGCCTGTCGGGCGTACGGAGGTCCGGCCCCGCCCGGTGTACTTTCCCCGCGTGGTGGTGAGTCGCGACCGGCTCCGGTTAGGCTTGGAAGGGCCCGAGGGTGAAGGTAGGTCCGTCCGGAGAAGGGAGTCCCCACGCGGCCCCCGGACACGGGCGTTCCGCTACAGCCCCTCGCTCCGACTTCGCCGATAACGCCGGGGCCGTGGAGCAATGTCCTTTCCGCGTTCTCCCCTCCTCCGGGATGGGGATGGGGGCCCCCCCCGATCGTTCGGTCGAAGCGGGCCGGCTGGGCTGTCCTCAGCCCCGGGCTAGGCCCGCTACGGCGATGCGGGGGGCGATCCAGGCCCACAGCACCCGAACGCCTAAGGTCAGCGGCTAAGTTCGGACCCCGAACGACCCGTCTTGAAACACGGACCAAGGAGTCTAACGCGTATGCGAGTCGAAGGGACCAGAACCCCCGGAGGCGCAACGAAGGTGAAGGCCGGCGCGCGTCGGCTGAGGTGGGATCCGTCCTAACCCTCCGAGGGGGCGGGCGGCGCACCACCGGCCTGCTCTTCCCACGTGCGGAGAGCGGAGCCAGAGCATACGCGGTGGTACCCGAAAGATGGTGAACTATGCCTGGGCAGGGCGAAGCCAGGGGAAACCCTGAGTGGAGGCCCGCAGCGGTCCTGACGTGCAAATCGGTCGTCCGACCTGGGTATAGGGGCGAAAGACTAATCGAACCATCTAGTAGCTGGTTCCCTCCGAAGTTTCCCTCAGGATAGCCGGCGCCGAAACTTCAAGTTTTATCCGGTAAAGAAATGACTGGAGGCCGCGGGGCCGAAACGGGCCTCGCCCTACTCTCAAACTTTAAATGGGTAAGAGGCCCGGCTCGCAGGCTTGGAGCCGGGCATGGAATTGACGGTGCCGAGTGGGCCACTTTTGGTAAGCAGAACTGGTGCTGCGGGATGAACCGAACGCGCGGGTTAAGGCGCCCGACGCAGACGCTCATCAGACCCCAAGAAAGGTGTCGGTTGATATAGACAGCGGGGCGGTGGCCATGGAAGTCGGCATCCGCTAAGGAGTGTGTAACAACTCACCTGCCGAATCAACTGGCCCT
>NC_089800.1:90907060-90919560 GCF_029633855.1 Hoplias malabaricus
CAGCCCCGGAGGTTTGGAGCGGGGCGATGTAGCGAGCGAGGCCGAGTCGGGTGAGCCTGGGCCGGGCATGGGCGTTGGCGGCGATGGGGGTCTTCTCCCCGGAGGTTTGGAGCGGGCGATGGAGCGAGCGAGGCCGAGTCGGGTGAGCCTGGGCCGGGCATGGGCGTTGGCAGCGACGGGGGTGTCTTCCCCGGAGGTAAGTACCGTGGGGGGCAAGCGTGAGATATTCCAGGCCGGGAAAAGTGAGCTAAATTCGGCAAAGCGTTGTTAAAAAGGGGGGTCGGTTGATTTTTTTGTTAAATCTAAACGAACAAAGGGTGCGAGGCGTGAAAATTGCATTCAGCCGTGATTTTTTGGCAAAGTGCTAACCCTAGTGTTCTCCCAGTGGGACGTTTTAAAGTAGGACTTAGAAAAATTTCTGACCCTCTTCGCCCTAGGTAGCAAGCCCAAAACGGAGCACCTCGGAGAGGTAAAAATTCAGAGGGCATGGGGGTTTCCAGTGCGGTGCCGTCAGGACATTAGGGTTCCTTTAGAAAAGACGAAAGTTTGGGTACACCGTATGTAACTATGACAAGCCCAAGGCTCTGGTTCGCCTGTGGGCATGAATATAGTGAGATTTCCGCGTTATCTCACTGGAGGTGACCCCGGAACGGTTCAAAACCTAAGTCGAGACTTCCATGGGACCCCGGCGATGGGAGTTTGAAGCCCGAGGAGTGACGCCCTCTGGGCTAAGGTTGGTGGTAGGTTCGGCCCCCCTTTCTGGAGGTCTAAACTGACTTCCATGGACCCCGGTGATGCGAATTTGATGCCCGATGAGGAGCACACCTCTGGGCTAAGGGTGGTGGTATGCTCGGCCCCCCCCTCTGGATGTTTAAACTGACTTCCATGGACCCCGGTGATGCGAATTTGATGCCCGAGGAGTGACTCACCTCTGGGCTAAGGGTGGTGGTATGCTCGGCCCCCCCTCTGGAGGTCTAAACTGACTTCCATGGACCCCGGTGATGCGAATTTGATGCCCGAGGAGTGACTCACCTCTGGGCTAAGGGTGGTGGTATACTCGGCCCCCCCTCTGGAGGTCTCGAATGACTTCCATGGACCCCGGTGATGCGAATTTGATGCCCGATGAGGAGCACACCTCTGGGCTAAGGGTGGTGGTATGCTCGGCCCCCCCCCTCTGGATGTTTAAACTGACTTCCATGGACCCCGGTGATGCGAATTTGATGCCCGAGGAGTGACTCACCTCTGGGCTAAGGGTGGTGGTATGCCCAGCCCCCCCTCTGGAGGTCTCGAATGACTTCCATGGACCCCGGTGAAGCGTATTTCATGCCCGATGAGGAGCACACCTCTGGGCTAAGGGTGGTGGTATGCTCAGCCCCCCCTCTGGAGGTCTAAACTGACTTCCATGGACCCCGGTGATGCGAATTTGATGCCCGAGGAGTGACTCACCTCTGGGCTAAGGGTGGTGGTATGCCCGGCCCCCCCTCTGGAGGTCTCGAATGACTTCCATGGACCCCGGTGAAGCGTATTTCATGCCCGATGAGGAGCACACCTCTGGGCTAAGGGTGGTGGTATGCTCAGCCCCCCCTCTGGAGGTCTAAACTGACTTCCATGGACCCCGGTGATGCGAATTTCATGCCCGAGGAGTGATGCCCTCTGGGCTAAGGGTGGTGGTAAGCCCGGCCCCCCCTCTCTGGAGGTCTAGATTGACTTCCATGGACCCCGGTTAAGCGTATTTCATGCCCGAGGAGTGACGCCCTCTGGGCTAAGGGTGGTGGTATGCCCGGCCCCCCCTCTGGAGGTCTCCAAAACCTAAGTCGAGACTTCCATGGACCCCGGTTATCCGAATTTCATGCCCGAGGAGTGACGCCCTCTGGGCTTAGGGTGGTGGTAAGCCCGGCCCCACTCTCTGGAGGTCTAAACTGACTTCCATGGACCCCGGTGATCCGAATTTCATGCCCGAGGAGTGACGCCCTCTCGGCTAGGGTGGTGGTAAGTGCAGCCCCCCCTCTCTGGAGGTCTAAAATGACTTCCATGGACCCCGGTGAAGCGAATTTCATGCCCGAGGAGTGACGCCCTCTCGGCTAGGGTGGTGGTAAGCCAGGCCCCCCCTCTCTGGAGGTCAAAACTGACTTCCATGGACCCCGGTATAGCGTATTTCATGCCCGAGGAGTGACGCCCTCTGGGCTAAGGGTGGTGGTATGCCCGGCCCCCCCTCTGGAGGTCTCCAAAACCTAAGTCGAGACTTCCATGGACCCCGGTTATCCGAATTTCATGCCCGAGGAGTGACGCCCTCTGGGCTTAGGGTGGTGGTAAGCCCGGCCCCACTCTCTGGAGGTCTAAACTGACTTCCATGGACCCCGGTTATCTGAATTTCATGCCCGAGGAGTGACGCCCTCTGGGCTTAGGGTGGTGGTAAGCCCGGCCCCACTCTCTGGAGGTCTAAACTGACTTCCATGGACCCCGGTTATCCGAATTTCATGCCCGAGGAGTGATGAACCTCTGGGCTAAGGGTGGTGGTAAGTGCAGCCCCCCCTCTGGAGGTTTCCAAAACCTAAGTCGAGACTTCCATGGACCCCGGTGATGCGAATTTCAAGCCCGAGGAGTGGTGCCCTCTGGGCTAAGGGTGGTGGTAAGCCCGGCCCCCCCCCTCTCTGGAGGTCTAAAAGGACTTCCATGGACCCCGGTATAGCGTATTTCATGCCCGAGGAGTGACGCCCTCTGGGCTTAGGGTGGTGGTAAGTGCAGCCCCCCCTCTGGAGGTTTCCAAAACCTAAGTCGAGACTTCCATGGACCCCGGTGATGCGAATTTCAAGCCCGAGGAGTGGTGCCCTCTGGGCTAAGGGTGGTGGTAAGCCCGGCCCCCCCTCTCTGGAGGTCTAAACTGACTTCCATGGACCCCGGTGTAGCGTATTTCATGCCCGAGGAGTGACGCCCTCTGGGCTTAGGGTGGTGGTAAGCCAGGCCCCCCCCCTCTCTGGAGGTCAAAATTGACTTCCATGGACCCCGGTTATCCGAATTTTATGCCCGAGGAGTGACGCCCTCTGGGCTAAGGGTGGTGGTAAGTCCGGCTCCCACCCTCTGGATGCGTTCAAAACCTAAGTCGAGACTTCCATGGACCCCGGTGATGCGAAGTGACATGCCCGAAGAGTGGTGCCTTCTGGGCTAAGGTTGTGATAAGCCCGGTCTCTCCTCTGGAGGTCTGTGGTTTTAAAGTGAATATTTTCTAAGTCCCTCACCTGAGATTTTAAGAGAATCAGGACCCTCCTCAAGCCTCGTAGCGAGTCCGAGGGAGGTTCATCGTTGTCGGCTATGCGAAAGGGGTTCAGACGCCTCTAATCCTGTGGGCATATGGTTTCTCAGCCTGGTGCCGTCGGGATATTAGGGAGGCATTAAATCAGACGTAAGTTTGGGTAACAGCGATGCGAAACGCTATGCCCAAAGGAGTGGCTTCCCGATGGGCTTGAAATAATGGGAATGTCCGCTCTGCTTCCCTGGATGTGTTCAAAACCTAAGTCGAGACATCCGTAGACCCCGTTGATGCGAATTCCATGCCCGAGGAGTGACGCCCTCTGGGCTTAAGGGTGGTGGTAAGACCGGCCCCACTCTCTGGAGGTCTAAACTGACTTCCATGGACCCCGGTGATTCGAATTTCAAGCCCGAGGAGGTGCACACCTCCGGGCTAAGGGGATGGTTTGGGTGGCCTCCCCTCTGGATGTGTTCAAAACCTAAGTTGAGACATCCATAGACCCCGGTAATCCGAATTTCATGCCCGAGGAGTGACGCCCTCTGGGCTTAAGAGTGGTGGTAAGACCGGCCCCACTCTCTGGAGGTCTAAACTGACTTCCATGGACCCCGGTGATGCGAATTTCATGCCCGAGGAGTGGCGCCCTCTGGGCTAAGAGTGGTGGTAAGACCGGCCCCACTCTCTGGATGTCTAAAATGACTTCCATGGACCCCGGTGATTCGAATTTGAAGCCCGAGGAGGTGCACACCTCCGGGCTAAGGGGATGGTTTGGGTGGCCTCCCCTCTGGATGTGTTCAAAACCTAAGTTGAGACATCCATAGACCCCGGTAATCCGAATTTCATGCCCGAGGAGTGACGCCCTCTGGGCTTAAGGGTGGTGGTAAGACCGGCCCCACTCTCTGGATGTCTAAAATGACTTCCATGGACCCCGGTGATGCGAATACACAAGCCCGAGGAGTGGCACACCTCTGGGCTAAGGGGATGGTTTGGGTTGCCTCCCCTCTGGAGGTCTAAAAATGACTTCCATAGACCCCGGCGAAGCGAATTTAAAGCCCGAGGACTGGCACCCCTCTGGGCTAAGGGGATGGTTAGGGTGGCCTCCCCTCTGGATGTCTAAAATGACTTCCATGGACCCCGGTGATGCGAATACACAAGCCCGAGGATTGGCACACCTCTGGGCTAAGGGGATGGTTTGGGTTGCCTCCCCTCTGGAGGTCTAAAAATGACTTCCATAGACCCCGGCGAAGCGAATTTAAAGCCCGAGGACTGGCACCCCTCTGGGCTAAGGGGATGGTTAGGGTGGCCTCCCCTCTGGATGTCTAAAATGACTTCCATGGACCCCGGTGATGCGAATACACAAGCCCGAGGAGTGGCACACCTCTGGGCTAAGGGGATGGTTTGGGTTGCCTCCCCTCTGGAGGTCTAAAAAATGACTTCCATAGACCCCGGCGAAGCGAATTTAAAGCCCGAGGACTGGCACCCCTCTGGGCTAAGGGTGGTGGTTAATCCGGCCCCCCCTTCTGGATGTGTTCAAAACCTAAGTCGAGACATCCATGGACCCCCGGTGATGCGAAGTGACATGCCCGAGGAGTGACGCCCTCTGGGCTAAGGTTGTGATAAGCCCGGTCTCTCCTCTGGAGGTCTGTGGTTTTAAAGTGAAAATTTTCTAAGTCCCTCACCTGAGATTTTAAGAAAATCAGGACCCTCCTCAAGCCTCGTAGCGAGTCCGAGGGAGGTTCATCGTTGTCGGCTATGCGAACGAGGTTCCAACGCCTCAAATCCTGTGGGCATATGGTTTCTCAGCCTGGTGCCGTCGGGATATTAGGGAGGCATTAAATCAGACGTAAGTTTGGGTAACAGCGATGCGAAACGCTATGCCCAAAGGAGTGGCTTCCCGATGGGCTTGAAATAATGGGAATGTCCGCTCTGCTTCCCTGGATGTGTTCAAAACCTAAGTCGAGACATCCGTAGACCCCGTTGATGCGAATTCCATGCCCGAGGAGTGGCACACCTCTGGGCTAAGGGTTGGTGGTAAGTCAGGCCCCACCCTCTGGAGGTTTTCAAAACCTAAGTCGAGACCTCCGTAGACCCCGGTGATGCGAATACCGAAGCCCGAGGACTGGCACCCCTCTGGGCTAGGGTGGGGATAAGATATGCCCCCACCCTCTGGAGGTTTTCAAAACCTAAGTCGAGACCTCCGTAGACCCCGGTGATGCGAAATGACATGCCCGAGGACTGGCACCCCTCTGGGCTAGGGTGGGGATAAGATATGCCCCCACCCTCTGGAGGTTTTTAAAACCTAAGTCGAGACCTCCATAGAACCCCGGTGATGCGAAGTGACATGCCCGAGGACTGGCACCCCTCTGGGCTAGGGTGGTGGTTAATCCGGCCCCACCTCTGGAGGTTTTCAAAACCTAAGTCGAGACCTCCATAGACCCCGGTGATGCGAATACCGAAGCCCGAGGACTGGCACCCCTCTGGGCTAGGGTGGTGGTTAATCCGGCCCCCCCTCTGGAGGTTTTCAAAACCTAAGTCGAGACCTCCATAGACCCCGGTGATGCGAATACCGAAGCCCGAGGACTGGCACCCCTCTGGGCTAAGGGGATGGTTTGGGTGGCCTCCCCTTCAATCCCGATGATTCGTTCGATATATGCCCAGGGAGGTGAACACTTCTCTGGGCGTGAGGGGGTCGAGCGTATGAGGGTTGTACCCCGTTATGGTTCCTACTATAAACGAATCCGAGCGGCGGGTCCACAGGCCACCGACCACCTGCCCACTTGCGGGGTGGGTGCGACGGGCCGCCCGCCGGCAGTTGTCCCCGTTCCTAACCTAACTCTTGCCCGTGCGCGAGTCGAAAGGGGCATACAAACCCCCGAGGCGAAGACCGGCGTTCCGCTTGGTCTAATGTGGGATCTCCCAGATTTTCCCCTCCGCGGGGACTTGGGAGCGCACCACCGGGCCCCCGCGCTGGAAACGGCCGGAGGCAAAGAGCGCATTAGAGGTGTCACGGATCGGTCTTTTTAAACGGACCGCGGCTGGAAGTTCGCAGGGGAAGAGGCGCTCGGTTTACGGTTCCCGGGCCCCGACCCCCTTCGTCTTCTTAAATCGAGAAAACTAACCGTAGGCTCCGGGGGGGCGAATCGTAAAACCTTTGCCGACCTCCTCGCACTGCGAGGGGGCCAGGATTTGCGGCTTGTCCGCGTATCGGTCCTACCAAGGACCGCGGCTGGAAGTTCGCAGGGGAAGAGGCGCTCGGTTTACGGTTCCCGGGCCCCGACCCCCTTCGTCTTCTTAAATCGAGAAAACTAACCGTAGGCTCCGGGGGGCGAATCGTAAAACCTTTGCCGACCTCCTCGCACTGCGAGGGGGCCAGGATTTTGCGGCTTGTCCGCGTATCGGTCCTACCAAGGACCGCGGCTGGAAGTTCGGTGGTGAGCCCTCGACCTTACGAGATTGGGGGCAAAACCCTTCGTCTTCTGAACATCAGACGGCTCCGGGGGGGGCGTACCGTAAAACCTATGCCGACCTCCTCGCGCTTTGAGGGGGCCAGGAAATTCTCTTCCATTCTCTTCCCTTAAACGGACGTCCTTTACGCCCGTTCGAAATGCGGCATACCCGGAGCACCAGGGGCAGGCTTCTAATCCGAAATAATACCGGCTTTTAGAACGATCCTCCCCGCCACGTGCTCCAGCCTCCATGGCTCGTGGACCCCCCGTAACAGGGGGTCCGCTTGTCCCAGAATCGTTCCGAGGGAGACTTAGCCGATCCGTCGGTCTAATTTCCACCGCAGTTTGGGTCCGTTAAAAGGTCCGAGTCGGTGGTGCCTTAGGGTCGGGATCCTATTGAGGGAAGGAACCGGCCCCTAGCCTGCACCGTCCGGGCCTTGAATCGTACATTTTCCAAGTAGTCAAACCCCCGATTGCAGACCCACCTCCGGGGGGTCTCGTTCGAAAAGCCTTTCCGCGGTGCGCGTCTCTTCCTCCTTCGGGGGGTCGAGTTCCACGCACCACCGACTCTCTCTCTTTCCCCAAGCCGGGTTTGAGTACCAGAGGGATCGGCCTGGTTGATCCTGCCAGTATCATATGCTTGTCTCAAAGATTAAGCCATGCAAGTCTAAGTACACACGGGCGTTGGTACAGTGAAACTGCGAATGGCTCATTAAATCAGTTATGGTTCCTTTGATCGCTCCACACGTTACTTGGTATAACTGTGGTAATTCCAGAGCTAATACATGCAAACGAAGCGTTGGAAGTGGGGGTGCCGTTTCGAGGTGGTCGGTGACTGGTTCACCTTCCCCCCTCGGCGCCCCCCACGGATACGTGCATTTATCAGAACCAAAAAACCCCCTCCCGACTCCGGTCGGGTCCGCTTTGGTGACTCTAGATAACCTTTGGCCGATCGCAGAGCCCTTCGGGGCGGCGACGTCTCATTCGAGTGTCTGCCCTATCAACTTTCGACGGTAGTCTACGGGACTACGTGTGGTGACCACGGGTAACGGGGAATCTGGGTTCGATTCCGGAGAGGGAGCCTGAGAAACGGCTACCACATCCAAGGAAGGCAGCAGGCGCGCAAATTACCCATTCCCGACACGGGGAGGTAGTGACGAAAAATATCGGTGCGAGGCCCCGTTTGAAGGTTTCGGGACCGAAATGAACTCAATCTACGTCCGTGGGTGAGGACCCATTGGAGGGCAAGTCTGGTGCCAGCAGCCGCGGTAATTCCAGCTCCAATAGCGTATGTTAACGTTGCTGCAGTTAAAAAGCTCGTAGTTGGATCCGGGGACGGGTCCCGGCTGCCGGGCCTCTGCCCGTCCGGACTTCGCGGTGGGAAGCTGCCCCTCTCCGGGGGGGTTGGGGACCCCCCGCGGGTCTCTGGGTGGAGGTCGCGGGACCTTGTCCCTACTCATCCGGTGTCCTCTGCTCCCTTCCTCCGCGGAGAGGCCCTTAGCTGGGTCGTCCGCCGCGGTTGAATACGTGGGGGGCGGAAGGGTCCGGTGCGTTTACTTTGAACAAAACAGAGTGCTCAAAGCAGGCCGAAGCGTGCCTTGAATGGACTGAGCTAGGAATAATGGAATAAGGCCTTCCCATGGGGGGCGAGTCGGAGCTCTTCGGCGAGGCGGCCGGGCGGGGCCGTTTTCTGGCCGCCGCACGGTTCCCCGAGCCGGGGGGGTATCCGACCGCTCTCTTGGTCCTATTTCGTGGGTTTGACGGACCAAAGGTCATGATTAAGAGGGACGGCCGGGGGCATTCGTACCGCACCGAGAGAGGTGAAATTCGTAGACCGGTGCGGGACGGACAAAAGCGAAGGCATTTGCCAAGAATGTTTTCATTAATCAAGAACGAAAGTCGGAGGATCGAAGACGATCAGGTACCGTCGTAGTTCCGACCGTAAACTATGCCGACCCGCGATCCGGCGGCGTTGGGTTAACGACTATGACCCGCCGGGCAGCGTCCGGGAAACCACGAGTCTTTGGGCTCTGGGGGGAGTACGGTTGCAAAGCTGAAACTTAAAGGAATTGACGGAAGGGCACCACCAGGAGTGGAGCTTGCGGCTTAATTTGACTCAACGCGGGGAACCTAACCCGGCCCGGACACGGTAAGGATTGACAGATTGACGGCTCTTTCTCGATTCTGTGGGTGGTGGTGCATGGCCGTTGGTAGTTCGTGGAGCGATTCGTCTGGTCAATTCCGGTAACGAACGAGATCCCATCCTTTAAGTAGTTACACGGCCCCTCTCCTGGGTCGGACTCTATCCCCGAAGGTCCCCGTTCGCGGGGGGTCCCCATCGGGGTGGGGGTGTTGGGGGTTTCGGCGGGGGTCCGGTTCTACCCCGGATCGGTTCGGGGAGGTGATGCGGTTGACGGGGGTTCAGTTCTGCGTCGAGTGGGTGGCTCCGGCCTCTCCCCTTCGCGTTCGGTTCCCTCCCCGATGCCGTCCGCACCTCGTTCCGCTCTCCGGGTGTGGGTTGTCCGTCCTTCGCCTTCGCCTTCCCTCTCCCCTCCCCGGTGCCCTCCCGCTTACCGCGGGCCTGAAGGTTGGGGTTCGCCCGGTGGGAATCAGCGGTCGGTGGCTAAACTTCTTAGAGCGATTTGTGGCACAGAAGCCACTTGAGAAATGGAGCAATAACAGGTCTGTGATGCCCTTAGAAGTCCGGGGTCGCACGTGAGCTACAATGGCTGGTTCAACATGTAAGTTACCCTACGCCGAGAGGTGCGGGCAATCCTATGAACGCCATTCCCCGCTGGGGACAGGGGATTGCAACTATTCCCCTCGAACGAGGAATTCCAAG
Organism: Hoplias malabaricus; assembly: GCF_029633855.1. Taxonomy (NCBI): domain Eukaryota; kingdom Metazoa; phylum Chordata; class Actinopteri; order Characiformes; family Erythrinidae; genus Hoplias; species Hoplias malabaricus. Next base: position 90,916,593 of record NC_089800.1, read on the forward strand.
TAGGCGCGGGTCACCAGCCCGCGTCGATTAAGTCCCTGCCCTTTGTACACACCGCCCGTCGCTACTACCGATCGGATGCCTCGGTGAGGTCCTCGGACCGTCCCCGGGGCGGCCCTCGAACGGGGGTCGCCTCCGGGCGATGGGAAGTCGATCGAACCCGGACATCTAGAGGGAGTAAAAGTCGTAACAAGGTTTTCGTAGGGGAACCTGCGGAAGGATCAATAACGGTGACCTGGCCGCGGTCGGCGCCCGCCGTCCGTGCCGGTTGTCGAGTAGGACTCGAGAGGCCAAACCTCCCCCGGCGGGTACCTTCAAGGTATGGACCGCAGAAGCCTCGTACCTTTCGTAGTCGGCCGACGTGAGTCTCTCCCCCCTCCGGGTGGGTGGACGTAGCGAGCCGGCTTCGGAACTCGGGGTTATGCGAGGACCGCCTTAGGTGCATAGGTACCCCGGTCCGCCCCCCTCGTTCGCGGGGGGGAGAGTGGCGCCGGAGCCGCCCGCCGGGTCGTTAAACAAACCATTGATCGTTGAAGGCTTTGATTGTGCGTGCGCGAGTCAAAGGGGCTTACTCACCCCCAGGGCGTTGGCCGGTGCTCGCCGGCCTCGGTGGGATCTCCCTGAACCCATCCCCCCGGCACAGGGGGCGGTGGTGGACGGGAGCGTACCGCCGGGCGAAACTCTTTCCCCTCGCGGGGTTAGAGCGGAGCTTAAGAGCGCATGCAAATAACCCCGATGTTGGCTTCGCAGAGACGGACCGTATAATAGTCTAAGGCCGGTGCGCGAGTTGAAGGGGCCTCACGAACCCCGGATGCGTTTAAACACCCGAAGGAGACGGCCGGTGCCCGCCGGTCCTGACTAGGTGGGATCTACCCAGCGCCTTCCCCTAAGCGGGGACTTGGGAGCGTACCACCGGGCCTCGCTCATACCCTCCGGGGTGGAGAGCTTGGCTTTGAGCGCACGCCTGAATGCCTTAGACCGGGACCCGTAACGCAGCGAACCAAACCCCTGGGCCTCGCCGGGAACGGCGGGTGCCTAGACCCCGGTCTCCTAAACCACGTAAGTCTCGGGCACCTACTCGGGCGATCGTCCCCCGGGCCGTAACTCCTCGGTCCGGTGGTTGACGCCCAGGTTCAATGACCTTCCCCCCTGCACGGGGGGGAAGGCACCCGGCTTGAAATATTGTCAAACATTGTCTCGTGTTCGAATGGCTTCCTTCGCCCGGCCTGTAACGGGCCGGGCACAAACCCATATACGACTCTTAGCGGTGGATCACTCGGCTCGTGCTTCGATGAAGAACGCAGCCATCTGCGTTAACTAATGTGAATTGCAGGACACAGATCATCGAAATTTCGAACGCATATTGCGGCCGCGGGGGTCCATCCCGCGGCCACGCCTGTCTGAGGGTCGCTTTACCCATCGATCGGTCTCCGCGCCCCCGCTGAGAGAGAGAGACCGCGGCTGGAAGCTCGCAGGGCCTGAAAACGGCCCTTCGTCTTCCCAAACGAAGACTCGGTTCCGAGCCAGTCCACGGGGCCCGTGTTGCGAGAGAGCTCCGTACAGGGAACGGAGGGAGAGCCGAGTAGGTCCGGGTCCACGTCCGTTACGGTCTCTCCCCGAGTCCCGAGCGGGGCTCCGCGCAGTCGGACGCGGGGGTGGCGAGTGCCGATTAAACCCAGCGAGCGGGCGAGTGAGCGGGCGGGCGAGCGGCCGGGGTGGGGGGGAGGGTGTCGCGGAGTTCGGTCTCGTGCCGGGCTCTCGCCCCTCGCCCCTAGCCTTCGGCCCTCCGCCTCCGCCCTCGCCCCCGCATAAGAAACCTCTGTGTGCGGCCTCAGATCAGACGAGACGACCCGCTGAACTTAAGCATATCAGTAAGCGGAGGAAAAGAAACTAACAAGGATTCCCTTAGTAGCGGCGAGCGAACAGGGAAGAGCCCAGCGCTGAATCCCACTTTCCCCTGACCGGGGTTGGCCGGGAAATGTAGCGTACGGAAGTCCGTAAGATCCGTCTCGGTGCGGACGCGGGACCAAGTCCTCGCGAACGTGGCTTCTTCCCATAGACGGTGAAAGCCCGGTAGCGAGTCCCGCGTTCCCGCCCGGGTAGGTCGGGCTTCTCGGAGTCGGGTTGCTTGGGAATGCAGCCCAAAGCGGGTGGTAAACTCCATCTAAGGCTAAATACCGGCACGAGACCGATAGCGAACCGAGTACCGTGAGGGAAAGTTGAAACAGGACTTTGAAGAGAGAGTTCAACAGAGCGTGAAACCGTTGAGAGGTAAACGTACGGGGACCGAGAAGACTGCCCCGGGGGATTCAGCCGGGCGGACGGCCCCGCGCTCGTCGGGTTCCGCGGTCGGGGGTGCGAGCGTATCCGGGCGAGAGGGGTGGGGTGCCGACTCCACCGCTCCCCGCTTCGGCTCTGCGCTTCGCCTCTGGACTTCGGGCCTGTCGGGCGTACGGAGGTCCGGCCCCGCCCGGTGTACTTTCCCCGCGTGGTGGTGAGTCGCGACCGGCTCCGGTTAGGCTTGGAAGGGCCCGAGGGTGAAGGTAGGTCCGTCCGGAGAAGGGAGCCCCACGCGGCCCCCGGACACGGGCGTTCCGCTACAGCCCCTCGCTCCGACTTCGCCGATAACGCCGGGGCCGTGGAGCAATGTCCTTTCCGCGTTCTCCCCTCCTCCGGGATGGGGATGGGGGCCCCCCCCGATCGTTCGGTCGAAGCGGGCCGGCTGGGCTGTCCTCAGCCCCGGGCTAGGCCCGCTACGGCGATGCGGGGGGCGATCCAGGCCCACAGCACCCGAACGCCTAAGGTCAGCGGCTAAGTTCGGACCCCGAACGACCCGTCTTGAAACACGGACCAAGGAGTCTAACGCGTATGCGAGTCGAAGGGACCAGAACCCCCGGAGGCGCAACGAAGGTGAAGGCCGGCGCGCGTCGGCTGAGGTGGGATCCGTCCTAACCCTCCGAGGGGGCGGGCG
>NC_089800.1:90924560-90937060 GCF_029633855.1 Hoplias malabaricus
TAGAGAACCGTGAACGCCGCGGTTAAAGACCTCGGGTATCGCAGTGGGCGGAATGAGACTTAGAGGAATGATGACGGAGCCATGAGGGGCCTCCCCTGGAGGTCCCATGGCCGAGAAAAGTGCTCCGAGCCCGGGGTGATAGAGAACCGTGAACGCCGCGGTTAAAGACCTCGGGTATCGCAGTGGGCGGAATGAGACTTAGAGGAATGATGACGGAGCCAGGAAGGGCCTCCCCTGGAGGTCCCATGGCCGAGAAAAGTGCCCCGAGCCCGGGGTGATAGAGAACCGTGAACGCCGCGGTTAAAGGCCTCGGGTATCGCAGTGGGCGGAATGAGACTTAGAGGAATGATGACGGAGCCATGAGGGGCCCCCCCTGGAGGTCCCATGGCCGAGAAAAGTGCCCCGAGCCCGGGGAGATAGAGAACCGTAAAGCGCGCGGGTTTGGGGCTCGGGTCTTCCAGTGGGCGGAGTGAGACTTAAAGGAATATTGACGGAGCCATGAAGGGCCCCCCCTGGAGGTCCCATGGCCGAGAAAAGTGCTCCGAGCCCGGGGAGATAGAGAACCGCAATGCACGCGGGTTTGAGGCTCAGGTCTTCCAGTGGGCGCTCGTTCCAGCGGCGCGGGCTGGATGGTTTAGTCCGAGGAGGAGTGCTTAAGTGTGGGCCGGATAGGTTCGAGAGGTGCGCTGGGTTGGTGGAGGTCCAGCCCCGGAGGTTTGGAGCGGGGCGATGTAGCGAGCGAGGCCGAGTCGGGTGAGCCTGGGCCGGGCATGGGCGTTGGCGGCGATGGGGGTCTTCTCCCCGGAGGTTTGGAGCGGGCGATGGAGCGAGCGAGGCCGAGTCGGGTGAGCCTGGGCCGGGCATGGGCGTTGGCAGCGACGGGGGTGTCTTCCCCGGAGGTAAGTACCGTGGGGGGCAAGCGTGAGATATTCCAGGCCGGGAAAAGTGAGCTAAATTCGGCAAAGCGTTGTTAAAAAGGGGGGTCGGTTGATTTTTTTGTTAAATCTAAACGAACAAAGGGTGCGAGGCGTGAAAATTGCATTCAGCCGTGATTTTTTGGCAAAGTGCTAACCCTAGTGTTCTCCCAGTGGGACGTTTTAAAGTAGGACTTAGAAAAATTTCTGACCCTCTTCGCCCTAGGTAGCAAGCCCAAAACGGAGCACCTCGGAGAGGTAAAAATTCAGAGGGCATGGGGGTTTCCAGTGCGGTGCCGTCAGGACATTAGGGTTCCTTTAGAAAAGACGAAAGTTTGGGTACACCGTATGTAACTATGACAAGCCCAAGGCTCTGGTTCGCCTGTGGGCATGAATATAGTGAGATTTCCGCGTTATCTCACTGGAGGTGACCCCGGAACGGTTCAAAACCTAAGTCGAGACTTCCATGGGACCCCGGCGATGGGAGTTTGAAGCCCGAGGAGTGACGCCCTCTGGGCTAAGGTTGGTGGTAGGTTCGGCCCCCCTTTCTGGAGGTCTAAACTGACTTCCATGGACCCCGGTGATGCGAATTTGATGCCCGATGAGGAGCACACCTCTGGGCTAAGGGTGGTGGTATGCTCGGCCCCCCCCTCTGGATGTTTAAACTGACTTCCATGGACCCCGGTGATGCGAATTTGATGCCCGAGGAGTGACTCACCTCTGGGCTAAGGGTGGTGGTATGCTCGGCCCCCCCTCTGGAGGTCTAAACTGACTTCCATGGACCCCGGTGATGCGAATTTGATGCCCGAGGAGTGACTCACCTCTGGGCTAAGGGTGGTGGTATACTCGGCCCCCCCTCTGGAGGTCTCGAATGACTTCCATGGACCCCGGTGATGCGAATTTGATGCCCGAGAGTGACTCACCTCTGGGCTAAGGGTGGTGGTATGCTCGGCCCCCCCTCTGGAGGTCTAAACTGACTTCCATGGACCCCGGTGATGCGAATTTGATGCCCGAGGAGTGACTCACCTCTGGGCTAAGGGTGGTGGTATACTCGGCCCCCCCTCTGGAGGTCTCGAATGACTTCCATGGACCCCGGTGATGCGAATTTGATGCCCGATGAGGAGCACACCTCTGGGCTAAGGGTGGTGGTATGCTCGGCCCCCCCCTCTGGATGTTTAAACTGACTTCCATGGACCCCGGTGATGCGAATTTGATGCCCGAGGAGTGACTCACCTCTGGGCTAAGGGTGGTGGTATGCTCGGCCCCCCCTCTGGAGGTCTAAACTGACTTCCATGGACCCCGGTGATGCGAATTTGATGCCCGAGGAGTGACTCACCTCTGGGCTAAGGGTGGTGGTATACTCGGCCCCCCCTCTGGAGGTCTCGAATGACTTCCATGGACCCCGGTGATGCGAATTTGATGCCCGATGAGGAGCACACCTCTGGGCTAAGGGTGGTGGTATGCTCGGCCCCCCCTCTGGAAGTCTAAACTGACTTCCATGGACCCCGGTGATGCGAATTTGATGCCCGAGGAGTGACTCACCTCTGGGCTAAGGGTGGTGGTATGCTCGGCCCCCCCTCTGGAGGTCTCGAATGACTTCCATGGACCCCGGTGATGCGAATTTGATGCCCGATGAGGAGCACACCTCTGGGCTAAGGGTGGTGGTATGCTCGGCCCCCCCTCTGGAAGTCTAAACTGACTTCCATGGACCCCGGTGATGCGAATTTGATGCCCGAGGAGTGACTCACCTCTGGGCTAAGGGTGGTGGTATGCTCGGCCCCCCCCTCTGGAGGTCTCGAATGACTTCCATGGACCCCGGTGATGCGAATTTGATGCCCGATGAGGAGCACACCTCTGGGCTAAGGGTGGTGGTATGCTCGGCCCCCCCTCTGGAAGTCTAAACTGACTTCCATGGACCCCGGTGATGCGAATTTGATGCCCGAGGAGTGACTCACCTCTGGGCTAAGGGTGGTGGTATGCCCAGCCCCCCCTCTGGAGGTCTCGAATGACTTCCATGGACCCCGGTGAAGCGTATTTCATGCCCGATGAGGAGCACACCTCTGGGCTAAGGGTGGTGGTAAGCCCGGCCCCCCCTCTCTGGAGGTCTAGATTGACTTCCATGGACCCCGGTTAAGCGTATTTCATGCCCGAGGAGTGACGCCCTCTGGGCTAAGGGTGGTGGTATGCCCGGCCCCCCCTCTGGAGGTCTCCAAAACCTAAGTCGAGACTTCCATGGACCCCGGTTATCCGAATTTCATGCCCGAGGAGTGACGCCCTCTGGGCTTAGGGTGGTGGTAAGCCCGGCCCCACTCTCTGGAGGTCTAAACTGACTTCCATGGACCCCGGTGATCCGAATTTCATGCCCGAGGAGTGACGCCCTCTCGGCTAGGGTGGTGGTAAGTGCAGCCCCCCCTCTCTGGAGGTCTAAAATGACTTCCATGGACCCCGGTGAAGCGAATTTCATGCCCGAGGAGTGACGCCCTCTCGGCTAGGGTGGTGGTAAGCCAGGCCCCCCCTCTCTGGAGGTCAAAACTGACTTCCATGGACCCCGGTATAGCGTATTTCATGCCCGAGGAGTGACGCCCTCTGGGCTAAGGGTGGTGGTATGCCCGGCCCCCCCTCTGGAGGTCTCCAAAACCTAAGTCGAGACTTCCATGGACCCCGGTTATCCGAATTTCATGCCCGAGGAGTGACGCCCTCTGGGCTTAGGGTGGTGGTAAGCCCGGCCCCACTCTCTGGAGGTCTAAACTGACTTCCATGGACCCCGGTTATCTGAATTTCATGCCCGAGGAGTGACGCCCTCTGGGCTTAGGGTGGTGGTAAGCCCGGCCCCACTCTCTGGAGGTCTAAACTGACTTCCATGGACCCCGGTTATCCGAATTTCATGCCCGAGGAGTGATGAACCTCTGGGCTAAGGGTGGTGGTAAGTGCAGCCCCCCCTCTGGAGGTTTCCAAAACCTAAGTCGAGACTTCCATGGACCCCGGTGATGCGAATTTCAAGCCCGAGGAGTGGTGCCCTCTGGGCTAAGGGTGGTGGTAAGCCCGGCCCCCCCCCTCTCTGGAGGTCTAAACTGACTTCCATGGACCCCGGTGTAGCGTATTTCATGCCCGAGGAGTGACGCCCTCTGGGCTTAGGGTGGTGGTAAGCCAGGCCCCCCCCCTCTCTGGAGGTCAAAATTGACTTCCATGGACCCCGGTTATCCGAATTTTATGCCCGAGGAGTGACGCCCTCTGGGCTAAGGGTGGTGGTAAGTCCGGCTCCCACCCTCTGGATGCGTTCAAAACCTAAGTCGAGACTTCCATGGACCCCGGTGATGCGAAGTGACATGCCCGAAGAGTGGTGCCTTCTGGGCTAAGGTTGTGATAAGCCCGGTCTCTCCTCTGGAGGTCTGTGGTTTTAAAGTGAATATTTTCTAAGTCCCTCACCTGAGATTTTAAGAGAATCAGGACCCTCCTCAAGCCTCGTAGCGAGTCCGAGGGAGGTTCATCGTTGTCGGCTATGCGAAAGGGGTTCAGACGCCTCTAATCCTGTGGGCATATGGTTTCTCAGCCTGGTGCCGTCGGGATATTAGGGAGGCATTAAATCAGACGTAAGTTTGGGTAACAGCGATGCGAAACGCTATGCCCAAAGGAGTGGCTTCCCGATGGGCTTGAAATAATGGGAATGTCCGCTCTGCTTCCCTGGATGTGTTCAAAACCTAAGTCGAGACATCCGTAGACCCCGTTGATGCGAATTCCATGCCCGAGGAGTGACGCCCTCTGGGCTTAAGGGTGGTGGTAAGACCGGCCCCACTCTCTGGAGGTCTAAACTGACTTCCATGGACCCCGGTGATTCGAATTTCAAGCCCGAGGAGGTGCACACCTCCGGGCTAAGGGGATGGTTTGGGTGGCCTCCCCTCTGGATGTGTTCAAAACCTAAGTTGAGACATCCATAGACCCCGGTAATCCGAATTTCATGCCCGAGGAGTGACGCCCTCTGGGCTTAAGAGTGGTGGTAAGACCGGCCCCACTCTCTGGAGGTCTAAACTGACTTCCATGGACCCCGGTGATGCGAATTTCATGCCCGAGGAGTGGCGCCCTCTGGGCTAAGAGTGGTGGTAAGACCGGCCCCACTCTCTGGATGTCTAAAATGACTTCCATGGACCCCGGTGATTCGAATTTGAAGCCCGAGGAGGTGCACACCTCCGGGCTAAGGGGATGGTTTGGGTGGCCTCCCCTCTGGATGTGTTCAAAACCTAAGTTGAGACATCCATAGACCCCGGTAATCCGAATTTCATGCCCGAGGAGTGACGCCCTCTGGGCTTAAGGGTGGTGGTAAGACCGGCCCCACTCTCTGGATGTCTAAAATGACTTCCATGGACCCCGGTGATGCGAATACACAAGCCCGAGGAGTGGCACACCTCTGGGCTAAGGGGATGGTTTGGGTTGCCTCCCCTCTGGAGGTCTAAAAATGACTTCCATAGACCCCGGCGAAGCGAATTTAAAGCCCGAGGACTGGCACCCCTCTGGGCTAAGGGGATGGTTAGGGTGGCCTCCCCTCTGGATGTCTAAAATGACTTCCATGGACCCCGGTGATGCGAATACACAAGCCCGAGGATTGGCACACCTCTGGGCTAAGGGGATGGTTTGGGTTGCCTCCCCTCTGGAGGTCTAAAAATGACTTCCATAGACCCCGGCGAAGCGAATTTAAAGCCCGAGGACTGGCACCCCTCTGGGCTAAGGGGATGGTTAGGGTGGCCTCCCCTCTGGATGTCTAAAATGACTTCCATGGACCCCGGTGATGCGAATACACAAGCCCGAGGAGTGGCACACCTCTGGGCTAAGGGGATGGTTTGGGTTGCCTCCCCTCTGGAGGTCTAAAAAATGACTTCCATAGACCCCGGCGAAGCGAATTTAAAGCCCGAGGACTGGCACCCCTCTGGGCTAAGGGTGGTGGTTAATCCGGCCCCCCCTTCTGGATGTGTTCAAAACCTAAGTCGAGACATCCATGGACCCCCGGTGATGCGAAGTGACATGCCCGAGGAGTGACGCCCTCTGGGCTAAGGTTGTGATAAGCCCGGTCTCTCCTCTGGAGGTCTGTGGTTTTAAAGTGAAAATTTTCTAAGTCCCTCACCTGAGATTTTAAGAAAATCAGGACCCTCCTCAAGCCTCGTAGCGAGTCCGAGGGAGGTTCATCGTTGTCGGCTATGCGAACGAGGTTCCAACGCCTCAAATCCTGTGGGCATATGGTTTCTCAGCCTGGTGCCGTCGGGATATTAGGGAGGCATTAAATCAGACGTAAGTTTGGGTAACAGCGATGCGAAACGCTATGCCCAAAGGAGTGGCTTCCCGATGGGCTTGAAATAATGGGAATGTCCGCTCTGCTTCCCTGGATGTGTTCAAAACCTAAGTCGAGACATCCGTAGACCCCGTTGATGCGAATTCCATGCCCGAGGAGTGGCACACCTCTGGGCTAAGGGTTGGTGGTAAGTCAGGCCCCACCCTCTGGAGGTTTTCAAAACCTAAGTCGAGACCTCCGTAGACCCCGGTGATGCGAATACCGAAGCCCGAGGACTGGCACCCCTCTGGGCTAGGGTGGGGATAAGATATGCCCCCACCCTCTGGAGGTTTTCAAAACCTAAGTCGAGACCTCCGTAGACCCCGGTGATGCGAAATGACATGCCCGAGGACTGGCACCCCTCTGGGCTAGGGTGGGGATAAGATATGCCCCCACCCTCTGGAGGTTTTTAAAACCTAAGTCGAGACCTCCATAGAACCCCGGTGATGCGAAGTGACATGCCCGAGGACTGGCACCCCTCTGGGCTAGGGTGGTGGTTAATCCGGCCCCACCTCTGGAGGTTTTCAAAACCTAAGTCGAGACCTCCATAGACCCCGGTGATGCGAATACCGAAGCCCGAGGACTGGCACCCCTCTGGGCTAGGGTGGTGGTTAATCCGGCCCCCCCTCTGGAGGTTTTCAAAACCTAAGTCGAGACCTCCATAGACCCCGGTGATGCGAATACCGAAGCCCGAGGACTGGCACCCCTCTGGGCTAAGGGGATGGTTTGGGTGGCCTCCCCTTCAATCCCGATGATTCGTTCGATATATGCCCAGGGAGGTGAACACTTCTCTGGGCGTGAGGGGGTCGAGCGTATGAGGGTTGTACCCCGTTATGGTTCCTACTATAAACGAATCCGAGCGGCGGGTCCACAGGCCACCGACCACCTGCCCACTTGCGGGGTGGGTGCGACGGGCCGCCCGCCGGCAGTTGTCCCCGTTCCTAACCTAACTCTTGCCCGTGCGCGAGTCGAAAGGGGCATACAAACCCCCGAGGCGAAGACCGGCGTTCCGCTTGGTCTAATGTGGGATCTCCCAGATTTTCCCCTCCGCGGGGACTTGGGAGCGCACCACCGGGCCCCCGCGCTGGAAACGGCCGGAGGCAAAGAGCGCATTAGAGGTGTCACGGATCGGTCTTTTTAAACGGACCGCGGCTGGAAGTTCGCAGGGGAAGAGGCGCTCGGTTTACGGTTCCCGGGCCCCGACCCCCTTCGTCTTCTTAAATCGAGAAAACTAACCGTAGGCTCCGGGGGGGCGAATCGTAAAACCTTTGCCGACCTCCTCGCACTGCGAGGGGGCCAGGATTTGCGGCTTGTCCGCGTATCGGTCCTACCAAGGACCGCGGCTGGAAGTTCGCAGGGGAAGAGGCGCTCGGTTTACGGTTCCCGGGCCCCGACCCCCTTCGTCTTCTTAAATCGAGAAAACTAACCGTAGGCTCCGGGGGGCGAATCGTAAAACCTTTGCCGACCTCCTCGCACTGCGAGGGGGCCAGGATTTTGCGGCTTGTCCGCGTATCGGTCCTACCAAGGACCGCGGCTGGAAGTTCGGTGGTGAGCCCTCGACCTTACGAGATTGGGGGCAAAACCCTTCGTCTTCTGAACATCAGACGGCTCCGGGGGGGGCGTACCGTAAAACCTATGCCGACCTCCTCGCGCTTTGAGGGGGCCAGGAAATTCTCTTCCATTCTCTTCCCTTAAACGGACGTCCTTTACGCCCGTTCGAAATGCGGCATACCCGGAGCACCAGGGGCAGGCTTCTAATCCGAAATAATACCGGCTTTTAGAACGATCCTCCCCGCCACGTGCTCCAGCCTCCATGGCTCGTGGACCCCCCGTAACAGGGGGTCCGCTTGTCCCAGAATCGTTCCGAGGGAGACTTAGCCGATCCGTCGGTCTAATTTCCACCGCAGTTTGGGTCCGTTAAAAGGTCCGAGTCGGTGGTGCCTTAGGGTCGGGATCCTATTGAGGGAAGGAACCGGCCCCTAGCCTGCACCGTCCGGGCCTTGAATCGTACATTTTCCAAGTAGTCAAACCCCCGATTGCAGACCCACCTCCGGGGGGTCTCGTTCGAAAAGCCTTTCCGCGGTGCGCGTCTCTTCCTCCTTCGGGGGGGTCGAGTTCCACGCACCACCGACTCTCTCTCTTTCCCCAAGCCGGGTTTGAGTACCAGAGGGATCGGCCTGGTTGATCCTGCCAGTATCATATGCTTGTCTCAAAGATTAAGCCATGCAAGTCTAAGTACACACGGGCGTTGGTACAGTGAAACTGCGAATGGCTCATTAAATCAGTTATGGTTCCTTTGATCGCTCCACACGTTACTTGGTATAACTGTGGTAATTCCAGAGCTAATACATGCAAACGAAGCGTTGGAAGTGGGGGTGCCGTTTCGAGGTGGTCGGTGACTGGTTCACCTTCCCCCCTCGGCGCCCCCCACGGATACGTGCATTTATCAGAACCAAAAAACCCCCTCCCGACTCCGGTCGGGTCCGCTTTGGTGACTCTAGATAACCTTTGGCCGATCGCAGAGCCCTTCGGGGCGGCGACGTCTCATTCGAGTGTCTGCCCTATCAACTTTCGACGGTAGTCTACGGGACTACGTGTGGTGACCACGGGTAACGGGGAATCTGGGTTCGATTCCGGAGAGGGAGCCTGAGAAACGGCTACCACATCCAAGGAAGGCAGCAGGCGCGCAAATTACCCATTCCCGACACGGGGAGGTAGTGACGAAAAATATCGGTGCGAGGCCCCGTTTGAAGGTTTCGGGACCGAAATGAACTCAATCTACGTCCGTGGGTGAGGACCCATTGGAGGGCAAGTCTGGTGCCAGCAGCCGCGGTAATTCCAGCTCCAATAGCGTATGTTAACGTTGCTGCAGTTAAAAAGCTCGTAGTTGGATCCGGGGACGGGTCCCGGCTGCCGGGCCTCTGCCCGTCCGGACTTCGCGGTGGGAAGCTGCCCCTCTCCGGGGGGGTTGGGGACCCCCGCGGGTCTCTGGGTGGAGGTCGCGGGACCTTGTCCCTACTCATCCGGTGTCCTCTGCTCCCTTCCTCCGCGGAGAGGCCCTTAGCTGGGTCGTCCGCCGCGGTTGAATACGTGGGGGGCGGAAGGGTCCGGTGCGTTTACTTTGAACAAAACAGAGTGCTCAAAGCAGGCCGAAGCGTGCCTTGAATGGACTGAGCTAGGAATAATGGAATAAGGCCTTCCCATGGGGGGCGAGTCGGAGCTCTTCGGCGAGGCGGCCGGGTGGGGCCGGGGGCGCCCGGGTGTGACGCCCGGCGTTTCTGGCCGCCGCACGGTTCCCCGAGCCGGGGGGGTATCCGACCGCTCTCTTGGTCCTATTTCGTGGGTTTGACGGACCAAAGGTCATGATTAAGAGGGACGGCCGGGGGCATTCGTACCGCACCGAGAGAGGTGAAATTCGTAGACCGGTGCGGGACGGACAAAAGCGAAGGCATTTGCCAAGAATGTTTTCATTAATCAAGAACGAAAGTCGGAGGATCGAAGACGATCAGGTACCGTCGTAGTTCCGACCGTAAACTATGCCGACCCGCGATCCGGCGGCGTTGGGTTAACGACTATGACCCGCCGGGCAGCGTCCGGGAAACCACGAGTCTTTGGGCTCTGGGGGGAGTACGGTTGCAAAGCTGAAACTTAAAGGAATTGACGGAAGGGCACCACCAGGAGTGGAGCTTGCGGCTTAATTTGACTCAACGCGGGGAACCTAACCCGGCCCGGACACGGTAAGGATTGACAGATTGACGGCTCTTTCTCGATTCTGTGGGTGGTGGTGCATGGCCGTTGGTAGTTCGTGGAGCGATTCGTCTGGTCAATTCCGGTAACGAACGAGATCCCATCCTTTAAGTAGTTACACGGCCCCTCTCCTGGGTCGGACTCTATCCCCGAAGGTCCCCGTTCGCGGGGGGTCCCCATCGGGGTGGGGGTGTTGGGGGTTTCGGCGGGGGTCCGGTTCTACCCCGGATCGGTTCGGGGAGGTGATGCGGTTGACGGGGGTTCAGTTCTGCGTCGAGTGGGTGGCTCCGGCCTCTCCCCTTCGCGTTCGGTTCCCTCCCCGATGCCGTCCGCACCTCGTTCCGCTCTCCGGGTGTGGGTTGTCCGTCCTTCGCCTTCGCCTTCCCTCTCCCCTCCCCGGTGCCCTCCCGCTTACCGCGGGCCTGAAGGTTGGGGTTCGCCCGGTGGGAATCAGCGGTCGGTGGCTAAACTTCTTAGAGCGATTTGTGGCACAGAAGCCACTTGAGAAATGGAGCAATAACAGGTCTGTGATGCCCTTAGAAGTCCGGGGTCGCACGTGAGCTACAATGGCTGGTTCAACATGTAAGTTACCCTACGCCGAGAGGTGCGGGCAATCCTATGAACGCCATTCCCCGCTGGGGACAGGGGATTGCAACTATTCCCCTCGAACGAGGAATTCCAAGTAGGCGCGGGTCACCAGCCCGCGTCGATTAAGTCCCTGCCCTTTGTACACACCGCCCGTCGCTACTACCGATCGGATGCCTCGGTGAGGTCCTCGGACCGTCCCCGGGGCGGCCCTCGAACGGGGGTCGCCTCCGGGCGATGGGAAGTCGATCGAACCCGGACATCTAGAGGGAGTAAAAGTCGTAACAAGGTTTTCGTAGGGGAACCTGCGGAAGGATCAATAACGGTGACCTGGCCGCGGTCGGCGCCCGCCGTCCGTGCCGGTTGTCGAGTCGGACTCGAGAGGCCGAACCTCCCCCCCGGCGGGTACCTTCAAGGTATGGACCGCAGAAGCCTCGTACCTTTCGTCGTCGGCCGACGTGAGTCTCTCCCCCCTCCGGGTGGGTGGACGTAGCGAGCCGGCTTCGGAACTCGGGGTTATGCGAGGACCGCCTTAGGTGCATAGGTACCCCGGTCCGCCCCTCCCGTTCGCGGGGGGAAGAGTGGCGCCGGAGCCGCCCGCCGGGTAGTTAAACCCAAAAAACCATTGATCGTTGAAGGCTTGATTGTGCGTGCGCGAGTCAAAGGGGCTTACTCACCCCCAGGGCGTTGGCCGGTGCTCGCCGGCCTCGGTGGGATCTCCCTGAACCCATCCCCCCGGCACAGGGGGCGGTGGTGGACGGGAGCGTACCGCCGGGCGAAACTCTTTCCCCTCACGGGGTTAGAGCGGAGCTTAAGAGCGCATGCAAAATACCCCCGATGTTGGCTTCGCAGAGACGGACCGTATAATAGTCTAAGGCCGGTGCGCGAGTTGAAGGGGCCTCACGAACCCCGGATGCGTTTATAAACACCCGAAAGGAGACGGCCGGTGCCCGCCGGTCCTGACTAGGTGGGATCTACCCAGCGCCTTCCCCTAAGCGGGGACTTGGGAGCGTACCACCGGGCCTCGCTCATACCCTCCGGGGTGGAGAGCTTGGCTTTGAGCGCACGCCTGAATGCCTTAGACCGGGACCCGTAACGCAGCGAACCAAACCCCTGGGCCTCGCCGGGAACGGCGGGTGCCTAGACCCCGGTCTCCTAAACCACGTAAGTCTCGGGCACCTACTCGGGCGATCGTCCCCCGGGCCGTAACTCCTCGGTCCGGTGGTGACGCCCAGGTTCAATGACCTTTCCCCCCCTGCACGGGGGTGGAAGGCACCCGGCTTGAAATATATTGGCAAAAATTGTCTCTTGTTCGAATGGCTTCCTTCGCCCGGCCTGTAACGGGCCGGGCACAAACCCGAATACGACTCTTAGCGGTGGATCACTCGGCTCGTGCTTCGATGAAGAACGCAGCCATCTGCGTTAACTAATGTGAATTGCAGGACACAGATCATCGAAATTTCGAACGCATATTGCGGCCGCGGGGGTCCATCCCGCGGCCACGCCTGTCTGAGGGTCGCTTTACCCATCGATCGGTCTCCGCGCCCCCGCTGAGAGAGAGAGACCGCGGCTGGAAGCTCGCAGGGCCTGAAAACGGCCCTTCGTCTTCCCAAACGAAGACTCGGTTCCGAGCCAGTCCACGCGGCCCGTGTTGCGAGAGAGCTCCGTACAGGGAACGGAGGGAGAGCCGAGTAGGTCCGGGTCCACGTCCGTTACGGTCTCTCCCCGAGTCCCGAGCGGGGCTCCGCGCAGTCGGACGCGGGGGTGGCGAGTGCCGATTAAACCCAGCGAGCGGGCGAGTGAGCGGGCGGGCGAGCGGCCGGGGTGGGGGGGAAGGTGTCGCGGAGTTCGGTCTCGTGCCGGGCTCTCGCCCCTCGCCCCTAGCCTTCGGCCCTCCGCCTCCGCCCTCGCCCCCGCATAAGAAACCTCTGTGTGCG
>NC_089800.1:90939560-90947060 GCF_029633855.1 Hoplias malabaricus
CGGGGTCCGAAAGCCCGGTGCTGCCCGTGCGACGGGGAGCTGTTCCCGGTCCACCTTCGGGCCCCCCCCCACTGGGTCCTGCGCGCGAGGAAGCGCACGGCGAGAGATTGTCCCCCCAGTATATCCAAACCCCCGTGAACAAGGCTCCGTCTGTCTGTCGGGGTCGATGAGAGTGGGTCGCGGCGAGCGAGACCTTAAGCCCCGGTGCGTGTCCCCCCCTCGGCGGTGGCGCTTAGGGGGCCTCGGTCAGGTCGACGGTAGGGGAGCCGGTCGTCGGTGGGATGCCGGCGGGGGAGCGTCCTTCGGGACTAACCTCCGTCGGATGACCGCCTTCGGCCTCCCTCTCCCTACCTAAGCCGGGCCGGGCTCCCGACGCCCGTCGCCGGGTGGGCCGCCCCCGGCTAAGCTCGAGCGTCCGGCCCTTCGCTCTCCCCCGATGGGACGCGGAGGGACGCAATGGAACGTAGGTCCGCGTGGGGGGGTTGCGGTCTCTCGTGCGTGTGTGGACTCGTAGCGGGCCACCGCCGGTGGTGGGGCTTCGGTGGGTCGGGGCGGTGTCCCTGGAGCCTCGCGCGCCGAGCCTAGGCTCCGTGGATCTCTCGGGCTTATGAGTCTCGCCTCGGGGGGAGACCTCCGGGGCCGGGTCTCTCGGCCGGCACCTAACAGCCGAATTAGAACTGCTGCGGACAAGGGGAATCCGACTGTTTAATTAAAACACAGCATCGTGAAGGCTCTTGGACCGGGTGTTGACACGATGTGAATTCTGCCCAGTGCTCTGAATGTCAAAGTGAAGAAATTCATCGAAGCGCGGGTTAACGGCGGGAGTAACTATGACTCTCTTAAGTTAGCCCCACTATACACTTTCTGGACAAAGGCCCATTCAAATATATTGCCATTGGACACTTATGACCACAGTGGGATTGTATGCCGGTTATGGATCCATAATGCCGTATAAAGCATGACCATTTGGACACTGAGTGATAACTTTTTCCAGTTTGATACCCGCGGCAAAATCGCCATTTGGACAGCACTAGGGGCACTGGTGCTCCATCTAGGAGTTCAGAACGTTGGGCCCATCCCTTTAGTATGTGTCACTTGGCTCTGATTGGCTCTGATTGGCTTTCTGAATGGAATAACCTACACCATCCAACTTCCAATATATTTAACAGTGTCATATATATTGCAAATGGGATGCATTCAACTTTGACCTCTCTAAAGTCCCGCCCAAAGCTTGGGGGAGGGTCTAAGGGTCCAGAAAGAGCGTAAAATGTCCAAATCAAATATAAATAAAATTTCTCTGGGCCTCTGGAAGCCTGGGCCTCTGGTAGCCTGGGCCTCTGGGCCTCTGGGCCTCTGGTAGCCTGGGTCTCTGGGTCTCTGGGACTCTGGGTCTCTGGGCCTCTGGGTCTCTGGGGCTCTGGGGCTCTGGGCCTCTGGGCCTCTGGTAGCCTGGGCCTCTGGGCCTCTGGGAGCCTGGGCCTCTGGTAGCCTGGGCCTCTGGGCCTCTGGTAGCCTGGGCCTCTGGGCCTCTGGGCCTCTGGGAGCCTGGGTCTCTGGGACTCTGGGGCTCTGGGTCTCTGGGTCCCTGGGGCTCTGGGTCTCTGGGGCTCTGGGTCCCTGGGACTCTGGGGCTCTGGGTCTCTGGGTCCCCGGGGCTCTGGGGCTCTGGGTCCCCGGGGCTCTGGGGCTCTGGGGCTCTGGGACTCTGGGGCTCTGGGTCCCTGGGGCTCTGGGGCTCTGGGGCTCTGGGTCCCTGGGACTCTGGGGCTCTGGGTCTCTGGGTCCCCGGGCTCTGGGGCTCTGGGTCCCCGGGGCTCTGGGGCTCTGGGTCTCTGGGGCTCTGGGTCTCTGGGGCTCTGGGGCTCTGGGTCTCTGGGTCTCTGGGGCTCTGGGGCTCTGGGTCTCTGGGTCCCCGGGGCTCTGGGTCTCTGGGTCCCCGGGGCTCTGGGGCTTTGGGTCCCCGGGGCTCTGGGGCTCTGGGGCTCTGGGTCCCCGGGGCTCTGGGGCTCTGGGGCTCTGGGTCCCCGGGGCTCTGGGGCTCTGGGGCTCTGGGGCTCTGGGACTCTGGGGCTCTGGGTCCCTGGGGCTCTGGGGCTCTGGGGCTCTGGGTCCCTGGGACTCTGGGGCTCTGGGTCTCTGGGTCCCCGGGCTCTGGGGCTCTGGGTCCCCGGGGCTCTGGGGCTCTGGGTCTCTGGGGCTCTGGGTCTCTGGGGCTCTGGGGCTCTGGGTCTCTGGGTCTCTGGGTCTCTGGGGCTCTGGGGCTCTGGGTCTCTGGGTCCCCGGGGCTCTGGGTCTCGGGGGGGGGGGGGGGGGGGGCGGGGGGGGGGGGGGGGGGGGGGGGGGGGGGGGGGGGGGGGGTCCCCGGGGCTCTGGGGCTCTGGGTCCCCGGGGCTCTGGGGCTCTGGGGGCTCTGGGTCCCTGGGACTCTGGGGCTCTGGGACTCTGGGTCTCTGGGGCTCTGGGGCTCTGGGTCCCTGGGACTCTGGGGCTCTGGGTCTCTGGGTCCCCGGGGCTCTGGGGCTCTGGGTCCCCGGGGCTCTGGGGCTCTGGGTCTCTGGGTCTCTGGGACTCTGGGCCTCTGGGCCTCTGGGCCTCTGGGGCTCTGGGGCTCTGGGTCTCTGGGTCCCCGGGGCTCTGGGGCTCTGGGTCCCCGGGGCTCTGGGGCTCTGGGTCCCTGGGACTCTGGGGCTCTGGGGCTCTGGGGCTCTGGGTCTCCGGGTCTCTGGGTCC
This sequence comes from Hoplias malabaricus, assembly GCF_029633855.1. NCBI lineage: Eukaryota > Metazoa > Chordata > Actinopteri > Characiformes > Erythrinidae > Hoplias > Hoplias malabaricus. The sequence goes on from NC_089800.1 coordinate 90,942,291, forward strand.
CCGGGGCTCTGGGTCTCTGGGTCTCTGGGTCTCTGGGCCTCTGGGAGCCTGGGTCTCTGGGTCTCTGGGTCTCTGGGTCTCTGGGTCCCTGGGTCCCTGGGGCTCTGGGGCTCTGGGGCTCTGGGTCTCTGGGGCCCTGGGTCTCTGGGTCTCTGGGACTCTGGGCCTCTGGGTCTCTGGGCCTCTGGGCCTCTGGGCCTCTGGGTCTCTGGGAGCCTGGGCCTCTGGTAGCCTGGGTCTCTGGGCCTCTGGTAGCCTGGGCCTCTGGTAGCCTGGGCCTCTGGGCCTCTGGGAGCCTGGGCCTCTGGGCCTCTGGGAGCCAAAAGGAAGCTCCGGAGCTTAGGCGGCGGAGAGGTTGTTTGAATAAGGCCCGTTCAGGGAACCAGGGCGTTGGGTTTAATTAGGCCCCGGAGGTAGGCCCCGGTGGTAAACTCCGGGGCAAGCCTTATCAGAGGCCCAGGATGAGGTGTTCTTAATGTATTGGCTGATAGGGAGCCCCGGAGGTAGGGGACCCTTGGTGAAATTCATGCCGGGTTAGGGGACCAGGGCGTTGGGGTGAATAAGCCCCTGGAGGTAGGCACCGGTGGTAAGCTCCGGGGCAAGCCTAATCAGAGGCCCAGGATGAGGGTGTAATGAACTGGACAACCATCCCACTTCCCATGTATTGTACAGCAATTGGGCAACCATCCCACTTTCAATATATTGTGCGGCGTTTTGTCTCCCAGGTCCACCAGTGGGCAGAATGAACTTTGAGATTTGACGGAGGGTCCTTCCAATACATTATACAGCAATTGGGCAACCATCCCACTTCCAATATATTATACAGCGATTGCGCAACCGTCCCACTTCCAATATATTGCGCGTCGTTTTGTCTCCCAGGTCCACCAGTGGGCAGGATGAACTTGCAATATATTATACAGCAATTGGGCAACCATCCCACTTCCAATATATTGTACAGCAATTGGGCAACCATCCCACTTCCAATATATTGTACAGCGATTGCTCAACCGTCCCACTTCCAATATATTGCGCGCCGTTTTGGCACCCAGGTCCACCAGTGGGCAGGATGAACTTGCAATATATTATACAGCAATTGGGCAACCATCCCACTTCCAATATATTGTACAGCAATTGGGCAACCATCCCACTTCCAATATATTGTACAGCGATTGCTCAACCGTCCCACTTCCAATATATTGCGCGCCGTTTTGGCACCCAGGTCCACCAGTGGGCAGGATGAACTTGCAATATATTATACAGCAATTGGGCAACCATCCCACTTCCAATATATTGTACAGCGATTGCGCAACCGTCCCACTTCCAATATATTGCGCGCCGTTTTGGCTCCCAGGTCCACCAGTGGGCAGGATGAACTTGCAATATAGTATACAGCAATTGGGCAACCATCCCACTTCCAATATATTTTAAGGTTCCAGGTCTACCAGTGGGCATCTTTTTTGACGGGGCAGGCTGATTGGTTTAGTCCGAGGGCGGGGGCTTAAGTGTGGGCCAGATAGGTTCGACCGGTGCGCCGGGTCCCTGGGGCTCTGGGTCTCTGGGTCTCTGGGTCCCTGGGTCCCTGGGTCCCTGGGGCTCTGGGGCTCTGGGTCTCTGGGTCCCTGGGTCCCTGGGTCCCTGGGTCCCTGGGGCTCTGGGTCTCTGGGTCCCTGGGACTCTGGGTCCCTGGGGCTCTGGGGCTCTGGGTCCCTGGGTCCCTGGGTCCCTGGGTCCCTGGGACTCTGGGGCTCTGGGGCTCTGGGGCTCTGGGGCTCTGGGGCTCTGGGTCTCTGGGTCCCTGGGTCCCTGGGTCCCTGGGGCTCTGGGTCCCTGGGGCTCTGGGTCCCTGGGACTCTGGGACTCTGGGACTCTGGGTCCCTGGGTCTCTGGGTCCCTGGGACTCTGGGTCCCTGGGACTCTGGGTCCCTGGGTCCTTGGGGCTCTGGGTCCCTGGGACTCTGGGGCTCTGGGGCTCTGGGGCTCTGGGTCTCTGGGTCCCTGGGGCTCTGGGGCTCTGGGGCTCTGGGTCTCTGGGTCCCTGGGACTCTGGGGCTCTGGGGCTCTGGGTCCCTGGGGCTCTGGGTCTCTGGGTCCCTGGGACTCTGGGTCTCTGGGTCCCTGGGACTCTGGGGCTCTGGGTCCATGGGGCTCTGGGTCCCTGTGGCTCTGGGGCTCTGGGGCTCTGGGGCTCTGGGACTCTGGGGCTCTGGGGCTCTGGGTCCCTGGGACTCTGGGTCCCTGGGACTCTGGGGCTCTGGGTCCCTGGGGCTCTGGGACTCTGGGGCTCTGGGACTCTGGGGCTCTGGGACTCTGGGGCTCTGGGGCTCTGGGTCCCTGGGTCCCTGGGCTCTGGGGCTCTGGGTCTCTGGGTCCCTGGGACTCTGGGGCTCTGGGTCCCTGGGGCTCTGGGTCTCTGGGTCCCTGGGACTCTGGGGCTCTGGGTCCCTGGGGCTCTGGGACTCTGGGGCTCTGGGTCTCTGGGTCTCTGGGGCTCTGGGTCTCTGAGGCTCTGGGGCTCTGGGTCCCTGGGTCCCTGGGGCTCTGGGGCTCTGGGTCCCTGGGACTCTGGGTCCCTGGGTCCCTGGGGCTCTGGGGCTCTGGGACTCTGGGGCTCTGGGGCTCTGGGTCCCTGGGGCTCTGGGGCTCTGGGTCCCTGGGACTCTGGGGCTCTGGGGCTCTGGGTCTCTGGGTCCCTGGGACTCTGGGGCTCTGGGACTCTGGGGCTCTGGGGCTCTGGGTCCCTGGGTCCCTGGGGCTCTGGGGCTCTGGGTCCCTGGGACTCTGGGGCTCTGGGTCCCTGGGGCTCTGGGTCTCTGGGTCTCTGGGTCCCTGGGACTCTGGGGCTCTGGTTCCCTGGGGCTCTGGGGCTCTGGGTCTCTGGGGCTCTGGGGCTCTGGGTCTCTGGGTCCCTGGGGCTCTGGGACTCTGGGTCCCTGGGACTCTGGGGCTCTGGGGCTCTGGGACTCTGGGGCACTGGGGCTCTGGGACTCTGGGGCTCTGGGGCTCTGGGGCTCTGGGTCTCTGGGTCCCTGGGGCTCTTGGGCTCTGGGGCTCTGGGACTCTGGGGCTCTGGGTCCCTGGGTCTCTGGGGCTCTGGGACTCTGGGACTCTGGGACTCTGGGGCTCTGGGGCTCTGGGGCTCTGGGTCCCTGGGGCTCTGGGTCTCTGGGTCCCTGGGGCTCTGGGTCTCTGGGTCCCTGGGGCTCTGGGTCTCTGGGTCCCTGGGACTCTTGGTCCCTGGGACTCTGGGGCTCTGGGGCTCTGGTGCTCTGGGACTCTGGGGCTCTGGGGCTCTGGGGCTCTGGGTCCCTGGGGCTCTGGGTCTCTGGGTCTCTGGGTCCCTGGGACTCTGGGTCCCTGGGACTCTGGGTCCCTGGGGCTCTGGGTCTCTTGGTCCCTGGGACTCTGGGTCCCTGGGACTCTGGGTCCCTGGGACTCTGGGACTCTGGGTCCCTGGGACTCTGGGGCTCTTGGGCTCTGGGGCTCTGGGGCTCTGGGTCTCTGGGTCCCTGGGGCTCTGGGACTCTGGGACTCTGGGACTCTGGGACTCTGCAGAGATCCAGAGGCTTATGGGAGTCTTAGCACCAGTGGTAGGCTCCGGGGCAAGCCTTATCACAGCCCAGCTCCCTTCTGGGAGCCTGGGGCTCTGGGTAAGATATAATTTGCAATTGTGATCCCAATTGCAATATATTTGACACAAGTCAAATATATGTGAATTGGGATCCCAATTGCAATATATTTGACTTGTGTCAAATATATGTGAATTGGGATCCCATTTGCAATATATTTGACTTGTGTCAAATATATGTGAATCGGGATCCCAAATGCAATATATTTGACTTGTGTCAAATATATGTGAATTGGGATCCCAATTGCAATATATTTGACTTGTGTCAAATATATGTGAATCGGGATCCCAATTGCAATATATTTGACACAAGTCAAATATATGTGAATTGGGATCCCAATTGCAATATATTTGACTTGTGTCAAATATATGTGAATTGGGATCCCATTTGCAATATATTTGACTTGTGTCAAATATATGTGAATCGGGATCCCAATTGCAATATATTTGACTTGTGTCAAATATATGTGAATTGGGATCCCAATTGCAATATATTTGACTTGTGTCAAATATATGTGAATCGGGATCCCAATTGCAATATATTTGACACAAGTCAAATATATGTGAATTGGGATCCCAATTGCAATATATTTGACTTGTGTCAAATATATGTGAATTGGGATCCCAATTGTAATATATTTGACTTGTGTCAAATATATGTGAATTGGGATCCCAATTGCAATATATTTGACTTGTGTCAAATATATGTGAATTGGGATCCCAATTGTAATATATTTGACTTGTGTCAAATATATGTGAATTGGGATCCCATTTGCAATATATTTGACTTGTGTCAAATATATGTGAATTGGGATCCCAATTGCAATATATTTGACTTGTGTCAAATATATTGGAAGTGGGATGGTTGTCCAATTGCTGTCAAATATATTGGAAGTGGGATGGTTGTCCAATTGCAATATATTCTGATGGTGTCAAATATATTGGAAGTGGGATGGTTGTCCAGTTGCTGTCTAATATATTGGAAGTGGGATGGTTGTCCAATTGCAATATATTCTGATGGTGTCAAATATATTGGAAGTGGGATGGTTGTCCAGTTGCTGTCTAATATATTGGAAGTGGGATGGTTGTCCAGTTGCTGTCTAATATATTGGAAGTGGGATGGTTGTCCAATTGCAATATATTCT
>NC_089800.1:90952060-90962060 GCF_029633855.1 Hoplias malabaricus
TCTCACTGGAGGTGACCCCGGAACGGTTCAAAACCTAAGTCGAGACTTCCATGGGACCCCGGCGATGGGAGTTTGAAGCCCGAGGAGTGACGCCCTCTGGGCTAAGGTTGGTGGTAGGTTCGGCCCCCCTTTCTGGAGGTCTAAACTGACTTCCATGGACCCCGGTGATGCGAATTTGATGCCCGATGAGGAGCACACCTCTGGGCTAAGGGTGGTGGTATGCTCGGCCCCCCCCTCTGGATGTTTAAACTGACTTCCATGGACCCCGGTGATGCGAATTTGATGCCCGAGGAGTGACTCACCTCTGGGCTAAGGGTGGTGGTATGCTCGGCCCCCCCTCTGGAGGTCTAAACTGACTTCCATGGACCCCGGTGATGCGAATTTGATGCCCGAGGAGTGACTCACCTCTGGGCTAAGGGTGGTGGTATACTCGGCCCCCCCTCTGGAGGTCTCGAATGACTTCCATGGACCCCGGTGATGCGAATTTGATGCCCGATGAGGAGCACACCTCTGGGCTAAGGGTGGTGGTATGCTCGGCCCCCCCCCTCTGGATGTTTAAACTGACTTCCATGGACCCCGGTGATGCGAATTTGATGCCCGAGGAGTGACTCACCTCTGGGCTAAGGGTGGTGGTATGCCCAGCCCCCCCTCTGGAGGTCTCGAATGACTTCCATGGACCCCGGTGAAGCGTATTTCATGCCCGATGAGGAGCACACCTCTGGGCTAAGGGTGGTGGTATGCTCAGCCCCCCCTCTGGAGGTCTAAACTGACTTCCATGGACCCCGGTGATGCGAATTTGATGCCCGAGGAGTGACTCACCTCTGGGCTAAGGGTGGTGGTATGCCCGGCCCCCCCTCTGGAGGTCTCGAATGACTTCCATGGACCCCGGTGAAGCGTATTTCATGCCCGATGAGGAGCACACCTCTGGGCTAAGGGTGGTGGTATGCTCAGCCCCCCCTCTGGAGGTCTAAACTGACTTCCATGGACCCCGGTGATGCGAATTTGATGCCCGAGGAGTGACTCACCTCTGGGCTAAGGGTGGTGGTATGCCCGGCCCCCCCTCTGGAGGTCTCGAATGACTTCCATGGACCCCGGTGAAGCGTATTTCATGCCCGATGAGGAGCACACCTCTGGGCTAAGGGTGGTGGTATGCTCAGCCCCCCCTCTGGAGGTCTAAACTGACTTCCATGGACCCCGGTGATGCGAATTTGATGCCCGAGGAGTGACTCACCTCTGGGCTAAGGGTGGTGGTATGCCCGGCCCCCCCTCTGGAGGTCTCGAATGACTTCCATGGACCCCGGTGAAGCGTATTTCATGCCCGATGAGGAGCACACCTCTGGGCTAAGGGTGGTGGTATGCTCAGCCCCCCCTCTGGAGGTCTAAACTGACTTCCATGGACCCCGGTGATGCGAATTTGATGCCCGAGGAGTGACTCACCTCTGGGCTAAGGGTGGTGGTATGCCCGGCCCCCCCTCTGGAGGTCTCGAATGACTTCCATGGACCCCGGTGAAGCGTATTTCATGCCCGATGAGGAGCACACCTCTGGGCTAAGGGTGGTGGTATGCTCAGCCCCCCCTCTGGAGGTCTAAACTGACTTCCATGGACCCCGGTGATGCGAATTTCATGCCCGAGGAGTGATGCCCTCTGGGCTAAGGGTGGTGGTAAGCCCGGCCCCCCCTCTCTGGAGGTCTAGATTGACTTCCATGGACCCCGGTTAAGCGTATTTCATGCCCGAGGAGTGACGCCCTCTGGGCTAAGGGTGGTGGTATGCCCGGCCCCCCCTCTGGAGGTCTCCAAAACCTAAGTCGAGACTTCCATGGACCCCGGTTATCCGAATTTCATGCCCGAGGAGTGACGCCCTCTGGGCTTAGGGTGGTGGTAAGCCCGGCCCCACTCTCTGGAGGTCTAAACTGACTTCCATGGACCCCGGTGATCCGAATTTCATGCCCGAGGAGTGACGCCCTCTCGGCTAGGGTGGTGGTAAGTGCAGCCCCCCCTCTCTGGAGGTCTAAAATGACTTCCATGGACCCCGGTGAAGCGAATTTCATGCCCGAGGAGTGACGCCCTCTCGGCTAGGGTGGTGGTAAGCCAGGCCCCCCCTCTCTGGAGGTCAAAACTGACTTCCATGGACCCCGGTATAGCGTATTTCATGCCCGAGGAGTGACGCCCTCTGGGCTAAGGGTGGTGGTATGCCCGGCCCCCCCTCTGGAGGTCTCCAAAACCTAAGTCGAGACTTCCATGGACCCCGGTTATCCGAATTTCATGCCCGAGGAGTGACGCCCTCTGGGCTTAGGGTGGTGGTAAGCCCGGCCCCACTCTCTGGAGGTCTAAACTGACTTCCATGGACCCCGGTTATCTGAATTTCATGCCCGAGGAGTGACGCCCTCTGGGCTTAGGGTGGTGGTAAGCCCGGCCCCACTCTCTGGAGGTCTAAACTGACTTCCATGGACCCCGGTTATCCGAATTTCATGCCCGAGGAGTGATGAACCTCTGGGCTAAGGGTGGTGGTAAGTGCAGCCCCCCCTCTGGAGGTTTCCAAAACCTAAGTCGAGACTTCCATGGACCCCGGTGATGCGAATTTCAAGCCCGAGGAGTGGTGCCCTCTGGGCTAAGGGTGGTGGTAAGCCCGGCCCCCCCCCTCTCTGGAGGTCTAAAAGGACTTCCATGGACCCCGGTATAGCGTATTTCATGCCCGAGGAGTGACGCCCTCTGGGCTTAGGGTGGTGGTAAGTGCAGCCCCCCCTCTGGAGGTTTCCAAAACCTAAGTCGAGACTTCCATGGACCCCGGTGATGCGAATTTCAAGCCCGAGGAGTGGTGCCCTCTGGGCTAAGGGTGGTGGTAAGCCCGGCCCCCCCTCTCTGGAGGTCTAAACTGACTTCCATGGACCCCGGTGTAGCGTATTTCATGCCCGAGGAGTGACGCCCTCTGGGCTTAGGGTGGTGGTAAGCCAGGCCCCCCCCCTCTCTGGAGGTCAAAATTGACTTCCATGGACCCCGGTTATCCGAATTTTATGCCCGAGGAGTGACGCCCTCTGGGCTAAGGGTGGTGGTAAGTCCGGCTCCCACCCTCTGGATGCGTTCAAAACCTAAGTCGAGACTTCCATGGACCCCGGTGATGCGAAGTGACATGCCCGAAGAGTGGTGCCTTCTGGGCTAAGGTTGTGATAAGCCCGGTCTCTCCTCTGGAGGTCTGTGGTTTTAAAGTGAATATTTTCTAAGTCCCTCACCTGAGATTTTAAGAGAATCAGGACCCTCCTCAAGCCTCGTAGCGAGTCCGAGGGAGGTTCATCGTTGTCGGCTATGCGAAAGGGGTTCAGACGCCTCTAATCCTGTGGGCATATGGTTTCTCAGCCTGGTGCCGTCGGGATATTAGGGAGGCATTAAATCAGACGTAAGTTTGGGTAACAGCGATGCGAAACGCTATGCCCAAAGGAGTGGCTTCCCGATGGGCTTGAAATAATGGGAATGTCCGCTCTGCTTCCCTGGATGTGTTCAAAACCTAAGTCGAGACATCCGTAGACCCCGTTGATGCGAATTCCATGCCCGAGGAGTGACGCCCTCTGGGCTTAAGGGTGGTGGTAAGACCGGCCCCACTCTCTGGAGGTCTAAACTGACTTCCATGGACCCCGGTGATTCGAATTTCAAGCCCGAGGAGGTGCACACCTCCGGGCTAAGGGGATGGTTTGGGTGGCCTCCCCTCTGGATGTGTTCAAAACCTAAGTTGAGACATCCATAGACCCCGGTAATCCGAATTTCATGCCCGAGGAGTGACGCCCTCTGGGCTTAAGAGTGGTGGTAAGACCGGCCCCACTCTCTGGAGGTCTAAACTGACTTCCATGGACCCCGGTGATGCGAATTTCATGCCCGAGGAGTGGCGCCCTCTGGGCTAAGAGTGGTGGTAAGACCGGCCCCACTCTCTGGATGTCTAAAATGACTTCCATGGACCCCGGTGATTCGAATTTGAAGCCCGAGGAGGTGCACACCTCCGGGCTAAGGGGATGGTTTGGGTGGCCTCCCCTCTGGATGTGTTCAAAACCTAAGTTGAGACATCCATAGACCCCGGTAATCCGAATTTCATGCCCGAGGAGTGACGCCCTCTGGGCTTAAGGGTGGTGGTAAGACCGGCCCCACTCTCTGGATGTCTAAAATGACTTCCATGGACCCCGGTGATGCGAATACACAAGCCCGAGGAGTGGCACACCTCTGGGCTAAGGGGATGGTTTGGGTTGCCTCCCCTCTGGAGGTCTAAAAATGACTTCCATAGACCCCGGCGAAGCGAATTTAAAGCCCGAGGACTGGCACCCCTCTGGGCTAAGGGGATGGTTAGGGTGGCCTCCCCTCTGGATGTCTAAAATGACTTCCATGGACCCCGGTGATGCGAATACACAAGCCCGAGGATTGGCACACCTCTGGGCTAAGGGGATGGTTTGGGTTGCCTCCCCTCTGGAGGTCTAAAAATGACTTCCATAGACCCCGGCGAAGCGAATTTAAAGCCCGAGGACTGGCACCCCTCTGGGCTAAGGGGATGGTTAGGGTGGCCTCCCCTCTGGATGTCTAAAATGACTTCCATGGACCCCGGTGATGCGAATACACAAGCCCGAGGAGTGGCACACCTCTGGGCTAAGGGGATGGTTTGGGTTGCCTCCCCTCTGGAGGTCTAAAAAATGACTTCCATAGACCCCGGCGAAGCGAATTTAAAGCCCGAGGACTGGCACCCCTCTGGGCTAAGGGTGGTGGTTAATCCGGCCCCCCCTTCTGGATGTGTTCAAAACCTAAGTCGAGACATCCATGGACCCCCGGTGATGCGAAGTGACATGCCCGAGGAGTGACGCCCTCTGGGCTAAGGTTGTGATAAGCCCGGTCTCTCCTCTGGAGGTCTGTGGTTTTAAAGTGAAAATTTTCTAAGTCCCTCACCTGAGATTTTAAGAAAATCAGGACCCTCCTCAAGCCTCGTAGCGAGTCCGAGGGAGGTTCATCGTTGTCGGCTATGCGAACGAGGTTCCAACGCCTCAAATCCTGTGGGCATATGGTTTCTCAGCCTGGTGCCGTCGGGATATTAGGGAGGCATTAAATCAGACGTAAGTTTGGGTAACAGCGATGCGAAACGCTATGCCCAAAGGAGTGGCTTCCCGATGGGCTTGAAATAATGGGAATGTCCGCTCTGCTTCCCTGGATGTGTTCAAAACCTAAGTCGAGACATCCGTAGACCCCGTTGATGCGAATTCCATGCCCGAGGAGTGGCACACCTCTGGGCTAAGGGTTGGTGGTAAGTCAGGCCCCACCCTCTGGAGGTTTTCAAAACCTAAGTCGAGACCTCCGTAGACCCCGGTGATGCGAATACCGAAGCCCGAGGACTGGCACCCCTCTGGGCTAGGGTGGGGATAAGATATGCCCCCACCCTCTGGAGGTTTTCAAAACCTAAGTCGAGACCTCCGTAGACCCCGGTGATGCGAAATGACATGCCCGAGGACTGGCACCCCTCTGGGCTAGGGTGGGGATAAGATATGCCCCCACCCTCTGGAGGTTTTTAAAACCTAAGTCGAGACCTCCATAGAACCCCGGTGATGCGAAGTGACATGCCCGAGGACTGGCACCCCTCTGGGCTAGGGTGGTGGTTAATCCGGCCCCACCTCTGGAGGTTTTCAAAACCTAAGTCGAGACCTCCATAGACCCCGGTGATGCGAATACCGAAGCCCGAGGACTGGCACCCCTCTGGGCTAGGGTGGTGGTTAATCCGGCCCCCCCTCTGGAGGTTTTCAAAACCTAAGTCGAGACCTCCATAGACCCCGGTGATGCGAATACCGAAGCCCGAGGACTGGCACCCCTCTGGGCTAAGGGGATGGTTTGGGTGGCCTCCCCTTCAATCCCGATGATTCGTTCGATATATGCCCAGGGAGGTGAACACTTCTCTGGGCGTGAGGGGGTCGAGCGTATGAGGGTTGTACCCCGTTATGGTTCCTACTATAAACGAATCCGAGCGGCGGGTCCACAGGCCACCGACCACCTGCCCACTTGCGGGGTGGGTGCGACGGGCCGCCCGCCGGCAGTTGTCCCCGTTCCTAACCTAACTCTTGCCCGTGCGCGAGTCGAAAGGGGCATACAAACCCCCGAGGCGAAGACCGGCGTTCCGCTTGGTCTAATGTGGGATCTCCCAGATTTTCCCCTCCGCGGGGACTTGGGAGCGCACCACCGGGCCCCCGCGCTGGAAACGGCCGGAGGCAAAGAGCGCATTAGAGGTGTCACGGATCGGTCTTTTTAAACGGACCGCGGCTGGAAGTTCGCAGGGGAAGAGGCGCTCGGTTTACGGTTCCCGGGCCCGACCCCCTTCGTCTTCTTAAATCGAGAAAACTAACCGTAGGCTCCGGGGGGGCGAATCGTAAAACCTTTGCCGACCTCCTCGCACTGCGAGGGGGCCAGGATTTTGCGGCTTGTCCGCGTATCGGTCCTACCAAGGACCGCGGCTGGAAGTTCGGTGGTGAGCCCTCGACCTTACGAGATTGGGGGCAAAACCCTTCGTCTTCTGAACATCAGACGGCTCCGGGGGGGGCGTACCGTAAAACCTATGCCGACCTCCTCGCGCTTTGAGGGGGCCAGGAAATTCTCTTCCATTCTCTTCCCTTAAACGGACGTCCTTTACGCCCGTTCGAAATGCGGCATACCCGGAGCACCAGGGGCAGGCTTCTAATCCGAAATAATACCGGCTTTTAGAACGATCCTCCCCGCCACGTGCTCCAGCCTCCATGGCTCGTGGACCCCCCGTAACAGGGGGTCCGCTTGTCCCAGAATCGTTCCGAGGGAGACTTAGCCTATCCGTCGGTCTAATTTCCACCGCAGTTTGGGTCCGTTAAAAGGTCCGAGTCGGTGGTGCCTTAGGGTCGGGATCCTATTGAGGGAAGGAACCGGCCCCTAGCCTGCACCGTCCGGGCCTTGAATCGTACATTTTCCAAGTAGTCAAACCCCCGATTGCAGACCCACCTCCGGGGGGTCTCGTTCGAAAAGCCTTTCCGCGGTGCGCGTCTCTTCCTCCTTCGGGGGGTCGAGTTCCACGCACCACCGACTCTCTCTCTTTCCCCAAGCCGGGTTTGAGTACCAGAGGGATCGGCCTGGTTGATCCTGCCAGTATCATATGCTTGTCTCAAAGATTAAGCCATGCAAGTCTAAGTACACACGGGCGTTGGTACAGTGAAACTGCGAATGGCTCATTAAATCAGTTATGGTTCCTTTGATCGCTCCACACGTTACTTGGTATAACTGTGGTAATTCCAGAGCTAATACATGCAAACGAAGCGTTGGAAGTGGGGGTGCCGTTTCGAGGTGGTCGGTGACTGGTTCACCTTCCCCCCTCGGCGCCCCCCACGGATACGTGCATTTATCAGAACCAAAAAACCCCCTCCCGACTCCGGTCGGGTCCGCTTTGGTGACTCTAGATAACCTTTGGCCGATCGCAGAGCCCTTCGGGGCGGCGACGTCTCATTCGAGTGTCTGCCCTATCAACTTTCGACGGTAGTCTACGGGACTACGTGTGGTGACCACGGGTAACGGGGAATCTGGGTTCGATTCCGGAGAGGGAGCCTGAGAAACGGCTACCACATCCAAGGAAGGCAGCAGGCGCGCAAATTACCCATTCCCGACACGGGGAGGTAGTGACGAAAAATATCGGTGCGAGGCCCCGTTTGAAGGTTTCGGGACCGAAATGAACTCAATCTACGTCCGTGGGTGAGGACCCATTGGAGGGCAAGTCTGGTGCCAGCAGCCGCGGTAATTCCAGCTCCAATAGCGTATGTTAACGTTGCTGCAGTTAAAAAGCTCGTAGTTGGATCCGGGGACGGGTCCCGGCTGCCGGGCCTCTGCCCGTCCGGACTTCGCGGTGGGAAGCTGCCCCTCTCCGGGGGGGTTGGGGACCCCCCGCGGGTCTCTGGGTGGAGGTCGCGGGACCTTGTCCCTACTCATCCGGTGTCCTCTGCTCCCTTCCTCCGCGGAGAGGCCCTTAGCTGGGTCGTCCGCCGCGGTTGAATACGTGGGGGGCGGAAGGGTCCGGTGCGTTTACTTTGAACAAAACAGAGTGCTCAAAGCAGGCCGAAGCGTGCCTTGAATGGACTGAGCTAGGAATAATGGAATAAGGCCTTCCCATGGGGGGCGAGTCGGAGCTCTTCGGCGAGGCGGCCGGGCGGGGCCGTTTTCTGGCCGCCGCACGGTTCCCCGAGCCGGGGGGGTATCCGACCGCTCTCTTGGTCCTATTTCGTGGGTTTGACGGACCAAAGGTCATGATTAAGAGGGACGGCCGGGGGCATTCGTACCGCACCGAGAGAGGTGAAATTCGTAGACCGGTGCGGGACGGACAAAAGCGAAGGCATTTGCCAAGAATGTTTTCATTAATCAAGAACGAAAGTCGGAGGATCGAAGACGATCAGGTACCGTCGTAGTTCCGACCGTAAACTATGCCGACCCGCGATCCGGCGGCGTTGGGTTAACGACTATGACCCGCCGGGCAGCGTCCGGGAAACCACGAGTCTTTGGGCTCTGGGGGGAGTACGGTTGCAAAGCTGAAACTTAAAGGAATTGACGGAAGGGCACCACCAGGAGTGGAGCTTGCGGCTTAATTTGACTCAACGCGGGGAACCTAACCCGGCCCGGACACGGTAAGGATTGACAGATTGACGGCTCTTTCTCGATTCTGTGGGTGGTGGTGCATGGCCGTTGGTAGTTCGTGGAGCGATTCGTCTGGTCAATTCCGGTAACGAACGAGATCCCATCCTTTAAGTAGTTACACGGCCCCTCTCCTGGGTCGGACTCTATCCCCGAAGGTCCCCGTTCGCGGGGGGTCCCCATCGGGGTGGGGGTGTTGGGGGTTTCGGCGGGGGTCCGGTTCTACCCCGGATCGGTTCGGGGAGGTGATGCGGTTGACGGGGGTTCAGTTCTGCGTCGAGTGGGTGGCTCCGGCCTCTCCCCTTCGCGTTCGGTTCCCTCCCCGATGCCGTCCGCACCTCGTTCCGCTCTCCGGGTGTGGGTTGTCCGTCCTTCGCCTTCGCCTTCCCTCTCCCCTCCCCGGTGCCCTCCCGCTTACCGCGGGCCTGAAGGTTGGGGTTCGCCCGGTGGGAATCAGCGGTCGGTGGCTAAACTTCTTAGAGCGATTTGTGGCACAGAAGCCACTTGAGAAATGGAGCAATAACAGGTCTGTGATGCCCTTAGAAGTCCGGGGTCGCACGTGAGCTACAATGGCTGGTTCAACATGTAAGTTACCCTACGCCGAGAGGTGCGGGCAATCCTATGAACGCCATTCCCCGCTGGGGACAGGGGATTGCAACTATTCCCCTCGAACGAGGAATTCCAAGTAGGCGCGGGTCACCAGCCCGCGTCGATTAAGTCCCTGCCCTTTGTACACACCGCCCGTCGCTACTACCGATCGGATGCCTCGGTGAGGTCCTCGGACCGTCCCCGGGGCGGCCCTCGAACGGGGGTCGCCTCCGGGCGATGGGAAGTCGATCGAACCCGGACATCTAGAGGGAGTAAAAGTCGTAACAAGGTTTTCGTAGGGGAACCTGCGGAAGGATCAATAACGGTGACCTGGCCGCGGTCGGCGCCCGCCGTCCGTGCCGGTTGTCGAGTCGGACTCGAGAGGCCGAACCTCCCCCCCGGCGGGTACCTTCAAGGTATGGACCGCAGAAGCCTCGTACCTTTCGTCGTCGGCCGACGTGAGTCTCTCCCCCCTCCGGGTGGGTGGACGTAGCGAGCCGGCTTCGGAACTCGGGGTTATGCGAGGACCGCCTTAGGTGCATAGGTACCCCGGTCCGCCCCTCCCGTTCGCGGGGGGAAGAGTGGCGCCGGAGCCGCCCGCCGGGTAGTTAAACCCAAAAAACCATTGATCGTTGAAGGCTTGATTGTGCGTGCGCGAGTCAAAGGGGCTTACTCACCCCCAGGGCGTTGGCCGGTGCTCGCCGGCCTCGGTGGGATCTCCCTGAACCCATCCCCCCGGCACAGGGGGCGGTGGTGGACGGGAGCG
>NC_089800.1:90969560-90976188 GCF_029633855.1 Hoplias malabaricus
TTGGGGCTCGGGTCTTCCAGTGGGCGGAGTGAGACTTAAAGGAATATTGACGGAGCCATGAAGGGCCCCCCCTGGAGGTCCCATGGCCGAGAAAAGTGCTCCGAGCCCGGGGAGATAGAGAACCGTAAAGCGCGCGGGTTTGGGGCTCGGGTCTTCCAGTGGGCGCTCGTTCCAGCGGCGCGGGCTGGATGGTTTAGTCCGAGGAGGAGTGCTTAAGTGTGGGCCGGATAGGTTCGAGAGGTGCGCTGGGTTGGTGGAGGTCCAGCCCCGGAGGTTTGGAGCGGGGCGATGTAGCGAGCGAGGCCGAGTCGGGTGAGCCTGGGCCGGGCATGGGCGTTGGCGGCGATGGGGGTCTTCTCCCCGGAGGTTTGGAGCGGGCGATGGAGCGAGCGAGGCCGAGTCGGGTGAGCCTGGGCCGGGCATGGGCGTTGGCAGCGACGGGGGTGTCTTCCCCGGAGGTAAGTACCGTGGGGGGCAAGCGTGAGATATTCCAGGCCGGGAAAAGTGAGCTAAATTCGGCAAAGCGTTGTTAAAAAGGGGGGTCGGTTGATTTTTTTGTTAAATCTAAACGAACAAAGGGTGCGAGGCGTGAAAATTGCATTCAGCCGTGATTTTTTGGCAAAGTGCTAACCCTAGTGTTCTCCCAGTGGGACGTTTTAAAGTAGGACTTAGAAAAATTTCTGACCCTCTTCGCCCTAGGTAGCAAGCCCAAAACGGAGCACCTCGGAGAGGTAAAAATTCAGAGGGCATGGGGGTTTCCAGTGCGGTGCCGTCAGGACATTAGGGTTCCTTTAGAAAAGACGAAAGTTTGGGTACACCGTATGTAACTATGACAAGCCCAAGGCTCTGGTTCGCCTGTGGGCATGAATATAGTGAGATTTCCGCGTTATCTCACTGGAGGTGACCCCGGAACGGTTCAAAACCTAAGTCGAGACTTCCATGGGACCCCGGCGATGGGAGTTTGAAGCCCGAGGAGTGACGCCCTCTGGGCTAAGGTTGGTGGTAGGTTCGGCCCCCCTTTCTGGAGGTCTAAACTGACTTCCATGGACCCCGGTGATGCGAATTTGATGCCCGATGAGGAGCACACCTCTGGGCTAAGGGTGGTGGTATGCTCGGCCCCCCCCTCTGGATGTTTAAACTGACTTCCATGGACCCCGGTGATGCGAATTTGATGCCCGAGGAGTGACTCACCTCTGGGCTAAGGGTGGTGGTATGCTCGGCCCCCCCTCTGGAGGTCTAAACTGACTTCCATGGACCCCGGTGATGCGAATTTGATGCCCGAGGAGTGACTCACCTCTGGGCTAAGGGTGGTGGTATACTCGGCCCCCCCTCTGGAGGTCTCGAATGACTTCCATGGACCCCGGTGATGCGAATTTGATGCCCGATGAGGAGCACACCTCTGGGCTAAGGGTGGTGGTATGCTCGGCCCCCCCCCTCTGGATGTTTAAACTGACTTCCATGGACCCCGGTGATGCGAATTTGATGCCCGAGGAGTGACTCACCTCTGGGCTAAGGGTGGTGGTATGCCCAGCCCCCCCTCTGGAGGTCTCGAATGACTTCCATGGACCCCGGTGAAGCGTATTTCATGCCCGATGAGGAGCACACCTCTGGGCTAAGGGTGGTGGTATGCTCAGCCCCCCCTCTGGAGGTCTAAACTGACTTCCATGGACCCCGGTGATGCGAATTTGATGCCCGAGGAGTGACTCACCTCTGGGCTAAGGGTGGTGGTATGCCCGGCCCCCCCTCTGGAGGTCTCGAATGACTTCCATGGACCCCGGTGAAGCGTATTTCATGCCCGATGAGGAGCACACCTCTGGGCTAAGGGTGGTGGTATGCTCAGCCCCCCCTCTGGAGGTCTAAACTGACTTCCATGGACCCCGGTGATGCGAATTTGATGCCCGAGGAGTGACTCACCTCTGGGCTAAGGGTGGTGGTATGCCCGGCCCCCCCTCTGGAGGTCTCGAATGACTTCCATGGACCCCGGTGAAGCGTATTTCATGCCCGATGAGGAGCACACCTCTGGGCTAAGGGTGGTGGTATGCTCAGCCCCCCCTCTGGAGGTCTAAACTGACTTCCATGGACCCCGGTGATGCGAATTTGATGCCCGAGGAGTGACTCACCTCTGGGCTAAGGGTGGTGGTATGCCCGGCCCCCCCTCTGGAGGTCTCGAATGACTTCCATGGACCCCGGTGAAGCGTATTTCATGCCCGATGAGGAGCACACCTCTGGGCTAAGGGTGGTGGTATGCTCAGCCCCCCCTCTGGAGGTCTAAACTGACTTCCATGGACCCCGGTGATGCGAATTTGATGCCCGAGGAGTGACTCACCTCTGGGCTA
Source organism: Hoplias malabaricus (assembly GCF_029633855.1). Lineage (NCBI taxonomy): Eukaryota > Metazoa > Chordata > Actinopteri > Characiformes > Erythrinidae > Hoplias > Hoplias malabaricus. The sequence continues at coordinate 90,971,897 of NC_089800.1, forward strand.
AGGGTGGTGGTATGCCCGGCCCCCCCTCTGGAGGTCTCGAATGACTTCCATGGACCCCGGTGAAGCGTATTTCATGCCCGATGAGGAGCACACCTCTGGGCTAAGGGTGGTGGTATGCTCAGCCCCCCCTCTGGAGGTCTAAACTGACTTCCATGGACCCCGGTGATGCGAATTTCATGCCCGAGGAGTGATGCCCTCTGGGCTAAGGGTGGTGGTAAGCCCGGCCCCCCCTCTCTGGAGGTCTAGATTGACTTCCATGGACCCCGGTTAAGCGTATTTCATGCCCGAGGAGTGACGCCCTCTGGGCTAAGGGTGGTGGTATGCCCGGCCCCCCCTCTGGAGGTCTCCAAAACCTAAGTCGAGACTTCCATGGACCCCGGTTATCCGAATTTCATGCCCGAGGAGTGACGCCCTCTGGGCTTAGGGTGGTGGTAAGCCCGGCCCCACTCTCTGGAGGTCTAAACTGACTTCCATGGACCCCGGTGATCCGAATTTCATGCCCGAGGAGTGACGCCCTCTCGGCTAGGGTGGTGGTAAGTGCAGCCCCCCCTCTCTGGAGGTCTAAAATGACTTCCATGGACCCCGGTGAAGCGAATTTCATGCCCGAGGAGTGACGCCCTCTCGGCTAGGGTGGTGGTAAGCCAGGCCCCCCCTCTCTGGAGGTCAAAACTGACTTCCATGGACCCCGGTATAGCGTATTTCATGCCCGAGGAGTGACGCCCTCTGGGCTAAGGGTGGTGGTATGCCCGGCCCCCCCTCTGGAGGTCTCCAAAACCTAAGTCGAGACTTCCATGGACCCCGGTTATCCGAATTTCATGCCCGAGGAGTGACGCCCTCTGGGCTTAGGGTGGTGGTAAGCCCGGCCCCACTCTCTGGAGGTCTAAACTGACTTCCATGGACCCCGGTTATCTGAATTTCATGCCCGAGGAGTGACGCCCTCTGGGCTTAGGGTGGTGGTAAGCCCGGCCCCACTCTCTGGAGGTCTAAACTGACTTCCATGGACCCCGGTTATCCGAATTTCATGCCCGAGGAGTGATGAACCTCTGGGCTAAGGGTGGTGGTAAGTGCAGCCCCCCCTCTGGAGGTTTCCAAAACCTAAGTCGAGACTTCCATGGACCCCGGTGATGCGAATTTCAAGCCCGAGGAGTGGTGCCCTCTGGGCTAAGGGTGGTGGTAAGCCCGGCCCCCCCCTCTCTGGAGGTCTAAAAGGACTTCCATGGACCCCGGTATAGCGTATTTCATGCCCGAGGAGTGACGCCCTCTGGGCTTAGGGTGGTGGTAAGTGCAGCCCCCCCTCTGGAGGTTTCCAAAACCTAAGTCGAGACTTCCATGGACCCCGGTGATGCGAATTTCAAGCCCGAGGAGTGGTGCCCTCCGGGCTAAGGGTGGTGGTAAGCCCGGCCCCCCCTCTCTGGAGGTCTAAACTGACTTCCATGGACCCCGGTGTAGCGTATTTCATGCCCGAGGAGTGACGCCCTCTGGGCTTAGGGTGGTGGTAAGCCAGGCCCCCCCCCTCTCTGGAGGTCAAAATTGACTTCCATGGACCCCGGTTATCCGAATTTTATGCCCGAGGAGTGACGCCCTCTGGGCTAAGGGTGGTGGTAAGTCCGGCTCCCACCCTCTGGATGCGTTCAAAACCTAAGTCGAGACTTCCATGGACCCCGGTGATGCGAAGTGACATGCCCGAAGAGTGGTGCCTTCTGGGCTAAGGTTGTGATAAGCCCGGTCTCTCCTCTGGAGGTCTGTGGTTTTAAAGTGAATATTTTCTAAGTCCCTCACCTGAGATTTTAAGAGAATCAGGACCCTCCTCAAGCCTCGTAGCGAGTCCGAGGGAGGTTCATCGTTGTCGGCTATGCGAAAGGGGTTCAGACGCCTCTAATCCTGTGGGCATATGGTTTCTCAGCCTGGTGCCGTCGGGATATTAGGGAGGCATTAAATCAGACGTAAGTTTGGGTAACAGCGATGCGAAACGCTATGCCCAAAGGAGTGGCTTCCCGATGGGCTTGAAATAATGGGAATGTCTGCTCTGCTTCCCTGGATGTGTTCAAAACCTAAGTCGAGACATCCGTAGACCCCGTTGATGCGAATTCCATGCCCGAGGAGTGACGCCCTCTGGGCTTAAGGGTGGTGGTAAGACCGGCCCCACTCTCTGGAGGTCTAAACTGACTTCCATGGACCCCGGTGATTCGAATTTCAAGCCCGAGGAGGTGCACACCTCCGGGCTAAGGGGATGGTTTGGGTGGCCTCCCCTCTGGATGTGTTCAAAACCTAAGTTGAGACATCCATAGACCCCGGTAATCCGAATTTCATGCCCGAGGAGTGACGCCCTCTGGGCTTAAGAGTGGTGGTAAGACCGGCCCCACTCTCTGGAGGTCTAAACTGACTTCCATGGACCCCGGTGATGCGAATTTCATGCCCGAGGAGTGGCGCCCTCTGGGCTAAGAGTGGTGGTAAGACCGGCCCCACTCTCTGGATGTCTAAAATGACTTCCATGGACCCCGGTGATTCGAATTTGAAGCCCGAGGAGGTGCACACCTCCGGGCTAAGGGGATGGTTTGGGTGGCCTCCCCTCTGGATGTGTTCAAAACCTAAGTTGAGACATCCATAGACCCCGGTAATCCGAATTTCATGCCCGAGGAGTGACGCCCTCTGGGCTTAAGGGTGGTGGTAAGACCGGCCCCACTCTCTGGATGTCTAAAATGACTTCCATGGACCCCGGTGATGCGAATACACAAGCCCGAGGAGTGGCACACCTCTGGGCTAAGGGGATGGTTTGGGTTGCCTCCCCTCTGGAGGTCTAAAAATGACTTCCATAGACCCCGGCGAAGCGAATTTAAAGCCCGAGGACTGGCACCCCTCTGGGCTAAGGGGATGGTTAGGGTGGCCTCCCCTCTGGATGTCTAAAATGACTTCCATGGACCCCGGTGATGCGAATACACAAGCCCGAGGATTGGCACACCTCTGGGCTAAGGGGATGGTTTGGGTTGCCTCCCCTCTGGAGGTCTAAAAATGACTTCCATAGACCCCGGCGAAGCGAATTTAAAGCCCGAGGACTGGCACCCCTCTGGGCTAAGGGGATGGTTAGGGTGGCCTCCCCTCTGGATGTCTAAAATGACTTCCATGGACCCCGGTGATGCGAATACACAAGCCCGAGGAGTGGCACACCTCTGGGCTAAGGGGATGGTTTGGGTTGCCTCCCCTCTGGAGGTCTAAAAAATGACTTCCATAGACCCCGGCGAAGCGAATTTAAAGCCCGAGGACTGGCACCCCTCTGGGCTAAGGGTGGTGGTTAATCCGGCCCCCCCTTCTGGATGTGTTCAAAACCTAAGTCGAGACATCCATGGACCCCCGGTGATGCGAAGTGACATGCCCGAGGAGTGACGCCCTCTGGGCTAAGGTTGTGATAAGCCCGGTCTCTCCTCTGGAGGTCTGTGGTTTTAAAGTGAAAATTTTCTAAGTCCCTCACCTGAGATTTTAAGAAAATCAGGACCCTCCTCAAGCCTCGTAGCGAGTCCGAGGGAGGTTCATCGTTGTCGGCTATGCGAACGAGGTTCCAACGCCTCAAATCCTGTGGGCATATGGTTTCTCAGCCTGGTGCCGTCGGGATATTAGGGAGGCATTAAATCAGACGTAAGTTTGGGTAACAGCGATGCGAAACGCTATGCCCAAAGGAGTGGCTTCCCGATGGGCTTGAAATAATGGGAATGTCCGCTCTGCTTCCCTGGATGTGTTCAAAACCTAAGTCGAGACATCCGTAGACCCCGTTGATGCGAATTCCATGCCCGAGGAGTGGCACACCTCTGGGCTAAGGGTTGGTGGTAAGTCAGGCCCCACCCTCTGGAGGTTTTCAAAACCTAAGTCGAGACCTCCGTAGACCCCGGTGATGCGAATACCGAAGCCCGAGGACTGGCACCCCTCTGGGCTAGGGTGGGGATAAGATATGCCCCCACCCTCTGGAGGTTTTCAAAACCTAAGTCGAGACCTCCGTAGACCCCGGTGATGCGAAATGACATGCCCGAGGACTGGCACCCCTCTGGGCTAGGGTGGGGATAAGATATGCCCCCACCCTCTGGAGGTTTTTAAAACCTAAGTCGAGACCTCCATAGAACCCCGGTGATGCGAAGTGACATGCCCGAGGACTGGCACCCCTCTGGGCTAGGGTGGTGGTTAATCCGGCCCCACCTCTGGAGGTTTTCAAAACCTAAGTCGAGACCTCCATAGACCCCGGTGATGCGAATACCGAAGCCCGAGGACTGGCACCCCTCTGGGCTAGGGTGGTGGTTAATCCGGCC
>NC_089801.1:0-17500 GCF_029633855.1 Hoplias malabaricus
CGCGGCGGCCCTCCTACTCGTCGCGGCATACGGTCCGTGTTTCAAATCAGGGATTGTGACACCTGCGACGGCCGGGTATGGGCCCGACGCTCCAGCGCCATCCATTTTCAGGGCCAGTTGATTCGGCAGGTGAGTTGTTACACACTCCTTAGCGGATTCCGACTTTCATGGCCACCGCCCCGCTGTCTATATCAACCGACACCTTTCCTGGGGTCTGATGAGCGTCGCGTCGGGCGCCTTAACCCGCGCGTTCGGTTCATCCCGCAGCACCAGTTCTGCTTACCAAAAGTGGCCCACTTGGCACCATCATTCGATGCCCGGCTCCAAGCCTGCGAGCCGGGCCTCTTACCCATTTAAAGTTTGAGGGTAGGACGAGGCCATTTCGGCCCCGCAGCCTATGATCATTGCTTTACCGGATAAAACTGAGTCTGGTGCCAGCTATCCTGAGGGAAACTTCGGAGGGAACCAGCTACTAGATGGTTCGTTAAGTCTTTCGCCCCTATACCCAGGTCGGACGACCGAATTGAACGTCAGGACCGCTACGGGCCTCCACGCAGGGTTTCCCCTGGCTTCGCCCTGCCCAGGCATAGATCACCATCTTTCGGGTACCACCGCGTATGCTCTTGCTCCACTCTCCACTCGGTGGAGAGCAGGCCGGTGGTGCGCTGTCAACCCAAACATTGACGGGGTGCATCAGATCCCACCTCAGCCGACGCGCGCCGGCCTTCACCTTCGTTGCGCCTCCGGGGTTCAAGCCCCTTTGACTCGCATACGCGTTAGACTCCTTGGTCCGTGTTTCAAGACGGGTCGGTCGGGGTCCGAACTTAGCCGCTGACCTTAGGCGTTTTGGCTGTGGGCCTGGATCACCCCCCGTATTGCCGTAGCGGGCCTAGCCCGGGGCTGAGGACAGCCCAACCGGCCCGCTTTCGTCCGAACGATCAGGGGGGGGCCCCATCCCCATCCCGAAGGAGGGGAAAACGCGGAAAGGACATTACTCCGCGGCCCCGGCGTTATCGGCGAAGTCGGAGCGAGGGGCTGTAGCGGAACGCCCGTGTCCGGGGGCCACGTGGGGCTCCCTTCTCCGGACGGACCTACCTTCACCCTCGGGCCCTTCCAAGCCTAACCGGAGCCGGTCGCGACTCACCCACCACGCGGGGGGAAGTACACCTGACGGGCCGAGCCTTCGTACGCCCGAGAGGCCCGAAGTCGAGAGGCGAAGCTCAGGGCCGAGCAGGGAGTGGGGTCGCCCCCACTCTCGCCCGGATGAACTCGCCTCCGAGCCACGGAACCACACGAGCGCGGGCCGTCCGCCCGGCTGAATCCCCCGGGGGGGTCTTCTCGGTCCCCCGACCGTTTACCTCTCAACGGTTTCACGCTCTCTTGAACTCTCTCTTCAAAGTACTGCTTTCAACTTTCCCTCACGGTACTTTGTTCGCTATCGGTCTCGTGCCGGTATTTAGCCTTAGATGGAGTTTACCACCCACTTTGAGCTGCATTCACAAGCAACTCGACTCCGGGAAGCCCGATCTACCCGGCGGGATGCGGGACAATACCGGGCCTTCACCATCTGCGGAAGACACTTCCTTGCAAAACTTGGTCCCGCGTCCGCACCGAGACCAAACGGACTTCCGTACGCTACATTTCCCGGCCCACCCCGGTCAGGGGAAAGTGGGATTCAGCGCTGGGCTCTTCCCTCTTCGCTCGCCGCTACTAGGGGAATCCTTGTTAGTTTCTTTTCCTCCGCTTACTGATATGCTTAAGTTCAGCGGGTTGTCTCGTCTGATCTGAGGTCGCACTACGAGACTGTTTTGCGGGGCGCGGGGGGCGCGAACCCCCCGGCCGCTCGCCGTATTACGGTACCCACTCTCCGACGGCGGCGGAGAGCCCAGCGGGGAGAGACTATGACGGATTGGACCCGGACCTAATGGCTCTCCCTACGTCCGGAGCTCTCGCCACACGTCGGGTTTAAGGCCCGAGTCTGGGTTTAGGGAGACGAAGGGCCGTCCGAGGTGGAGGCCCTGCGAACTCCCAGCCGCGGTCTAGGAAGACCGATCGATGGGTAAACCGACCCTCAGACAGGCGTGGCCGCGGGATGGACCCCCGCGGCCGCCATGTGCGTTCGAAATATCGATGATCTGTGTTCTGCAATTCACATTATTTAACGCAGGTTACCGCGTTCTTCATCGATGCACGAGCCAAGTGATCCACCGCTAAGAGTTGTATGAGGTTTGTGCCCGGCCCGTTACAGGCCGGGCGAAGGAAGCCATTCGAACACGAGACAACGTTTGACAATATTTCAAGCCGGGTGCCTTCCCCCCCGTGGAGGGGGGAAGGTCATTGAACCTGGGCGTCACCACCGGACCGAGGAGTTACGGCCCGGGGGACGATCGCCCGAGTAGGTGCCCGAGACTTACGTGGTTTAGGAGACCGGGTCTAGGCCCCACCGTTCCCGGCGAGGCCCAGGGTTTGGTTCGCTGCGTTACGGGTCCCGGTCTAAGGCATTCAGGCGTGCGCTCAAAGCCAAGCTCTCCACCCCGGAGGGTATGAGCGAGGCCCGGTGGTACGCTCCCAAGTCCCCCGCTTAGGGGAAGGCGCTGGGTAGATCCCACCTAGTCAGGACCGGCGGGCACCGGCCGTCTCCTTCGGGTGTTTAAACGCATCCGGGGTTCGTGAGGCCCCTTCAACTCGCGCACCGGCCTTAGACTATTATACGGTCCGTCTCTGCGAAGCCAACATCGGGGTATTTGCATGCGCTCTTAAGCTCCGCTCCAACCCCGTGAGGGGAAAGAGTTTCGCCCGGCGGTACGCTCCCGTCCACCACCACCCCCTGTGCCGGGGGGATGGGTTCAGGGAGATCCCACCGAGGCCGGCGAGCACCGGCCAACGCCCTGGGGGTGAGTAAGCCCCTTTGACTCGCGCACGCACAATCAAGCCTTCAACGATCAATGGTTGGTTTAACGACCCGGCGGGCGGCTCCGGCGCCACTCTCCCCCCCGCGAACGAGGGGGGCGGACCGGGGTACCTATGCACCTAAGGCGGTCCTCGCATAACCCCGAGTTCCGAAGCCGGCTCGCTACGTCCACCCACCCGGAGGGGGAGAGACTCACGTCGGCCGACGACGAAAGGTACGAGGCTTCTGCGGTCCATACCTTGAAGGTACCCGCCGGGGGAGGTTTGGCCTCTCGAGTCCGACTCGACAACCGGCCGTGGCCAGGTCACCGTTAATGATCCTTCCGCAGGTTCCCCTACGGAAACCTTGTTACGACTTTTACTCCCTCTAGATGCCCAGGTTCGATCGACTTCCCACCTCAACGAGGCAACCCCCCGGTAAAGGGGCACCTCGGAGATGGTCCGAGGACCTCACCAGGCCATCCAATCGGTAGTAGCGACGGGCGGTGTGTACAAAGGGCAGGGACTTAATCGACGCGGGCTGGTGACCCGCGACTACTTGGAATTCCTCGTTCAAGGGGAAAAGTTACAATCCCCTATCCCCAGCGGGGAAGGCGTTCATAGGATTGCCCAGGCCTTTCGGCATAGGATGGATGCACATGCTGAACCAGCCAGTGTAACTCACGTGCGGCCCCGGGCGTCTAAGGGCATCACAGACCTGTTATGGCCCCGAATCTCATACGGCTTTGCCTTGCCCCGGATCGCTCTAAGAAGTTCGGCCACCGACCGACGAACCCCTCGGGCCGCAAGCCCCCACAGGGACCCAAGGGAGGGCCGTGTAACTTTTTAAGGCACAGGGTCTCGTCCGTTATCGGAGTTAACCAGACGAATCGCTCCACGAACTCCCAACGGCCATGCACCACCACCCACAGAATCAAGAAAGAGCCATCAATCTGTCAATCCTTACCGTGTCCGGGCCGGGTGAGATTCCCCGTGTTGAGTCAAATTAAGCCGCAAGCTCCACTCCTGGTGGTGCCCTTCCGTCAATTCCTTTAAGTTTCAGCTTTGCAACCGTACTCCCCCCAGAGCCCAAAGACTCGTGGTTTCCCTCACGCTGCCCGGCGGGTCATGGTCGCTAGCCTCACGCCGCCGGATCGCGGGTCGGCATAGTTTACGGTCGGAACTACGACGGTATCTGATCGTCTTCGCTCCCCCGACTTTCGTTCTTGATTAATGAAAACATTCTTGGCAAATGCTTTCGCTTTCGTTCGTCCCACACCGGTCAACGAATTTCACCTCTATCGGTGTGGTACGGATGCCCCCGGCCGTCCCTCTTAATCATTGCCCTCGGTCCTTAAAACCCACGAAATAGGACCGTGGAAGCCCCGGAGCCCCACTCCGGAACGACCAGCCGTCCCGAAGGAGAGACCCCGAAGCCCCGCGGAAGGGCCCTATTCCATTATTCCTAGCTCAGTCAGACATGGCACGTGTCGGCCTGCTTTGAGCACTCTGCTTTATTCAAAGTAAACGCTCCGGACCCTCCAACCCACCGTGCACCGCAGTGAAGTACCCAGCTAAGGGCTTCTCCGCGGCCGGCGAGCAGAGGACACCGGCGGGTAGGGACCAGGTCCCAACATCCACCCAGAGACAGGGGGTCACCCCCGAAGGAGCTCCCCACGCCATCCCGGACAGTACAGGGGATCCGAGACCTGTCCCCACATCCAACTACGAGCTTTTTAACTGCAGCAACTTTAGCATACGCTATTGGAGCTGGAATTACCGCGGCTGCTGGCACCAGACTTGCCCTCCAATGGGTCATCACTCACGGACATAGATTGAGTTCATTTCGATTACGCTCCACAGGATCATAGGACCCGCATCGATATTTTTCGTCACTACCTCCCCGTGTCGGGAATGGGTAATTTGCGCGCCTGCTGCCTTCCTTGGAAGTGGTAGCCGTTTCTCAGGCTCCCTCTCCGGAATCGAACCCAGATTCCCCGTTACCCGTGGTCACCACGGTAGGCACGTAGCCTACCGTCGAAAGTTGATAGGGCAGACACTCGAATGATACGTCGCCGCCCCGGAGGGCTTAACGATCGGCCAGAGGTTATCTAGAGTCACCAAAGCGACCCGACCGGAGCCGGGAGGGTTTTTCGGTTCTGATAAATGCACGTATCCGGGGGACAGGGGCCGGGAGAGCATTTCACGCCGACCCCCAGAACCCTTCCAACGCTTCGTTTGCATGTATTAGCTCTGGAATTACCACAGTTATACCAAGTAACGTGTGGAGCGATCAAAGGAACCATAACTGATTTAATGAGCCATTCGCAGTTTCACTGTACCAAAACCCGTGTGTACTTAGACTTGCATGGCTTAATCTTTGAGACAAGCATATAATACTGGCAGGATCAACCAGACCGACCCCCCTTGGATCTCAAACCCCGGACGGGGAAAGAGAGGGGGCGCATGGAGCCCGTGAGAGTGATCTCAGGGGACACCAGCGAAGAGGATCGAACGCGACCCCGCTGTGGGGGTCTGCAATCGACTTGGCAACTTGGAAAACGTATGATTCTCGCCCGGACGGTGCAGGCTAGGGGCCGGGTCCTTCCCTCAAACGGATCCCGACCCTAAGGCACCACCGACGCGGACGTTGAACGGACCTACTGTTGGATCGACCGGCCGACTAAGTCCCCCTCGGAACCGTTCTGGACAAGCGGACATGCCTCTTACGGGCATCCACGAGCCATGGAGGCTGGGAGCACAAGGTGGGGAGGATCGCTCTAAGCACTGTATTTAGGCTTAGAAGCCTGCCCCTGGTGCTCCGCGTATACCGAGCTCGAACGGCCGTGAAGGACAGCCGTTAAGGGAAGAGAATGGAAGAGAATCCTGGCCCCCTCAAAGCGCGAGGAAGTCGGCATAGGTTTTTACGGTACGCCACCACCGGAGCCGTCTGATGTTCAGAAGACGAAGGGTTTTGCCCTCAATCTCGTAAGGTCGAGGGCTCACCACCGAACTTCCAGCCGCGGTCCTTGGTAGGACCGATACGCGGACAAGCCGCAAATCCTGGCCCCCTCGCAGTGCGAGGAGGTCGGCAAAGGTTTACGGTTTCGCCCCCCGGAGCCTACGGAAGTCTGCGTTTAAGAAGACGAAGGGTCGGATCCCGTAGGCCGACCCTGCGAACTTCCAGCCGCGGTCTGTGGAAGACCGATCCGTGTCACCTCTAATGCGCTCTTTGCCTCCGGCCGTTTCCAGCCGGGGGCCCGGTGGTGCGCTCCCACGTCCCGCTCAAAGGAGGGGAAAGGTCGGGAGATCCCACGGACCGGCGGATGACCGCCGGCCAACGCCTCGGGGGGTTACGCGGCCCCGTCGACTCGCGCACGGGCAAATTTATGGGTTTAAAAAGGGGGACAATCCTCATACGTTCGACCCCCCGGTGCCCAGGGAAGTTGACCCTCCCCGGGCAGGCATATCGAACGAATCATCGGTCGGAAAACTCTCTCTTTCGGGACGGGGGAAACCCCTCATACGCTCGACCCCCCATGCCCAGGAATGTTTTACCTTCCCAGGCATACATCGAACGAATCATCGGGGTGGACACAACGGGCTTATAACAATCGACGGGGCGGCCCGTTCCACCCGCCCCACAAGTGGGCAGATGGTCGGTGGCCTATAGACCCACAGGCAGTCCCAATACCACCGTGATACGAGATCCGGGGTTGGGACTTGACCTTAAAGGTACCCGGTCGAGGCGGACCGAGTGGAAGCCACTCGGATTTATGACAGTGGTAGGCCCCACGGACCTTGGGGACCACTCCCCATCGCTCTGCCCGGCACCTGGCTCGGAAACCGGGACTAATTTTGGCAGTAATACGCTATCGGTCTTGGTTCTCATTGGTTCATACACCCAAGATGGGCGAACGTCGAACGCGAACGGGAGCGATCAACGCCCATAACCCCTAATTATGCACGAACCGGGGGCTATATAAGGGGTCGCCTTCACTCGGAGCCGTCAGTCTCTCACCATGGATAGCTGCCCGCTTTGCGAACAAGCCATTGCTACGGATCTGACTTTCCACTTTACCATCTTCCACAGACTCGGACCGGACGACGCAGCCTTCCTCCGAGAACTGGACCGAAGCGGGGAGAATTCATCACAGCTCGACTGCCCTCTCTGCGGCCTGCCGTCTCTCTCTTCGCCGGCAGATCACCTGGGCTCGGCGCATTCCCTCAAAGGCCTCGCCCTTCGGATCGCTCTCTCTGCCGCTCGACGCCTTCGCACCCTCCACCTTCTGCGTCGCTATCAACAGTCTAAGCCGCGGAACCCTCCACCGCCCTCGGGATCCCGTTCCCCGAATCCAGCCTCGCCGCCGGGACCAAGCACGCCGGGACCGAGCGCGCCGGGACCGAACACGCCGGGACCGAGCACGCCGGGACCGAGCACGCCGGGACCGAACACGCCGGACCCGAACACGCCGGACCCGAACACGCCGGACCCAAGCACGCCGGACCCAAGCACGCCGGACCCAACCATGCTGTACCCAAGCTCACCGGACCCAAGCACGCCGGAGCCAACCACGCCTGATGCTTGCCCGCTCTGCGAGCAAGCCATTACGGATCTGACTTCCCATTATACCACCTTCCACCGCCTTGGATCTGCCGACATTGACTTTCTCCGGGGACTGGACCAAAGTGGGGAGAATTCGTCCCAGCTCGACTGCCCTCTCTGCGGCCTGCCGTCTCTCTCTTCGCCGGCGGATCACCTGGGCTCGGCGCATTCCCTCAAAGGCCTCGCCCTTCGGATCGCTCTCTCTGCCGCTCGACGCCTTCGCACCATCCACCTTCTGCGTCGCTATCAACAGTCTAAGCCGCGGAACCCTCCACCGCCCTCGGTATCCTGTTCCCCGAATCCAGCCTCGCCGGGCCCCAGCACGCCGGGCCCCAGCATGCCGGACCCAGCCATGCCGGGCCCAAGCACGCCGGGCCCAAGCACGCCGGGACCCAACACGCCGGACCCAGCTTCGCCGGACCCAGCCTCGCCGGACCAAGCCTCCCCGGGCCAAGCCACTACGGGCCAAGCCACGCCGGAGCCGGTCGACAGCGACTACCAACCGAGCGAGTCTTCCCCTGCCGAATCCACCTCGGACACGGATTCAGAGACCGAGCGGGCACGGCGAACCTCCCGGGGGAGGCAGCTCGTGATCCCGCATCGGTTTCGGGACACCTACGTCAGCCGTTCGGTAGACGACTTTCAGAAGTTCTACCTGCGGGTCGACGCGTCACCGAAGGACATCGAGAACTCTCGCCAGCGACGGGGCCACGTTATTCGGTTCCTGCTTCACTGCGCCCCGCCCGGCTGCCAATTCACAGACCTGTCTTTCGTCCATCACACGAACGTTCCCACTTGGGTACAGAGCCTTCAGAAACTGGGTTACGCTTCGACAACCGTTAAGTGTTACCTGCACAGCGCCAAGGCGTTCGTCTCCCACGTCGCTGCCTTCGACCCAGAGACCGCCGGGGTCAGCCCCGAAGAGCTCCAGAGGCTGAAGCTGACCTTCGCCAAGGCTCATCGGGACATCGCACGCACGATTCTGGGCCATCGCCAGCGCGTGAAGAGAGCGAAGCTGAGTCGCTTGCCGCAACCTTCGGATTTCAGGGTCTTCCTAAGCCACGCTAAGACCCGAATCCCAGAGCTCATAGACGCGGCCCGGACGGGGGACACCGCCCGCCGGTCGACGCTACGGATGCTCCAGGGGTACCTGCTCGGCCTTTTGTCTGTCTTAACCGGTCACCGGTCGGTTGTGTTTCTCAACCTGACGGTTGGAGAGTTGAGGCAAGCCAGCACCACGGATGGCACCGGCTTCGTGGTTTATGTTCGTGAACACAAGACCAACGCCTCGTTCGGGGACGCTCCGATCGGGTTGTCTGCCACAGAGCTGGCCTGGTTGACCGCACTCAGCGACTTACACGGGGCCCGGGACGGGTTCGTGTTCTTGGACAGGGGGAACCAGCTGCGCAAGCCAAACTCACTGCTTCGGATCGCGTGGACGGATGCGGGCCTCGGAGGCGCGGTGGCCTTCAACCTGATCCGCACGGCTGTTTCGAACCAAGTGAGTGTTGAACTTAATCCGACTTATGTGGGCTCTTAACCCCGGCCTTCCTACTTCTGACACCTCGCACCTCTGTTTCAGGTTTCGACTCTGCCGGCCGAAGATAGAGATCGAGTGACGACAAGCATGTGCCACTCCAACATCACTGCCCGGGCCTTCTACCGAGCCGGCCTCTCTGCGGCCGATGTGATGCGGGCTCGTGAGAACCGTCTTTCCGCCCTCGAAACGGCCTGAACCGGACCCTCTTCAAAGCGCAACCCAGCCGGGATTCACTCCGTGTTTCTGCACCCCCGTGGCTTTGATATGTTTTACTGCGAAATAAATACATTTATTTCTGAATCCCCAAACAGAGTGTTCCCGTGTGGTACTTGCTTCGGTTTGGAGATGGAGGGGGGGTGGAGATTGGGTGATCCTCCCAGAGGGAGACTTTTTACGAGGTCCGACCGGCCTTAAGACTTAAACGATCAGTGGTTATGGGTTAACTTAGTCGGCGGGCGGCCCGTTCCACCGCCCCGCTAAGGGAGCAGTGGTCGGAGGCCTATGGACCTTAGGCAGTTCACCGGGGTGGGTAAACTTACCTTTAGGCACCCGTCGCATGAATATAGGAGACCATTTGGCTTTTTTGGCCCCGGAAACCAGCCACTTCTCCGGGCATATATAGAACCAATCCCCCCCAGGGAGGGAGTTGGAACTAAAGGTCATTGAAATTAAATGGGTTTAACAGTTAACTTTGTCGGCGGGCGGCCCGTTCCACCGCCCCGCTAAGGGAGCAGTGGTCGGAGGCCTATGGACCTTAGGCAGTTCACCGGGGTGGGTAAACTTACCTTTAGGCACCCGTCGCATGAATATAGGAGACCATTTGGCTTTTTTGGCCCCGGAAACCAGCCACTTCTCCGGGCATATATAGAACCAATCCCCCCCAGGGAGGGAGTTGGAACTAAAGGTCATTGAAATTAAATGGGTTTAACAGTTAACTTTGTCGGCGGGCGGCCCGTTCCACCGCCCCGCTAAGGGAGCAGTGGTCGGAGGCCTATGGACCTTAGGCAGTTCACTGGGGGCGGTAAACTTACCTTTAGGCACCCGTCGCATGAATATAGGAGACCATTTGGCTTTTTTGGCCCCGGAAACCAGCCACTTCTCCGGGCATATATAGAATGAACCATCGGGGGCTAAGGGCAGATAGTCAAGTCAGTTATACCGATCGAACTCTCTTGAGTTTCGGCTTAAAGCTCTGGCATTTGCCGTTGGGACTTAGAGTTTTTTTTTTAATAAAGAGGGGAGGCCGGGCTTACCTCCACCTTAAGCCCAGAGGGTGTCCCAGTCCTCGGGCTTGTGTATTCGCATCAACGGGGTCCATGGAAGTCATTTTAGACATCCAGAGGGGAGGCAACCCAAACCATCCCCTTAGCCCAGAGGTGTGCCACTCCTCGGGCTTGTGTATTCGCATCAACGGGGTCCATGGAAGTCATTTTTAGACCTCCAGAGGGGAGGCAACCCAAACCATCCCCTTAGCCCAGAGGTGTGCCAGTCCTCGGGCTTGTGTATTCGCATCAACGGGGTCCATGGAAGTCATTTTTAGACCTCCAGAGGGGAGGCAACCCAAACCATCCCCTTAGCCCAGAGGTGTGCCACTCCTCGGGCTTGAAACTTCGCATCACCGGGGTGTATGGAAGTCTTTGGTCCAGTTCTGCCAGTGCTCGTTGTCGAACTTAGAAATATTTCTAATTATTTTTAGACTTCCAGAGGGGAGGCCGAGCATACCAACCCCTTAGCCCAGAGGTGTGCCAGTCCTCGGGCTTCGGTATTCGCATCACCGGGGTCTACGGAGGTCTCAACTTAGGTTTTGAAAACCTCCAGAGGGGGGGCCGGATTAACCACCACCCTAGCCCAGAGGTGTGCCAGTCCTCGGGCTTCGGTATTCGCATCACCGGGGTCTACGGAGGTCTCAACTTAGGTTTTGAAAACCTCCAGAGGGGGGGCCGGATTAACCACCACCCTAGCCCAGAGGGGTGCCAGTCCTCGGGCTTCGGTATTCGCATCACCGGGGTCTACGGAGGTCTCAACTTAGGTTTTGAAAACCTCCAGAGGGGGGGCCGGATTAACCACCACCCTAGCCCAGAGGGGTGCCAGTCCTCGGGCTTCGGTATTCGCATCACCGGGGTCTATGGAGGTCTCGACTTAGGTTTTGAAAACCTCCAGAGGGGGGGCCGGATTAACCACCACCCTAGCCCAGAGGGGTGCCAGTCCTCGGGCTTCGGTATTCGCATCACCGGGGTCTATGGAGGTCTCGACTTAGGTTTTGAAAACCTCCAGAGGGTGGGGGCATATCTTATCCCCACCCTAGCCCAGAGGTGTGCCAGTCCTCGGGCTTCGGTATTCGCATCAACGGGGTCTACGGATGTCTCGACTTAGGTTTTGAACACATCCAGGGAAGCAGAGCGGACATTCCCATTATTTCAAGCCCATCGGGAAGCCACTCTTTTGGGCATAGCGTTTCGCATCGCTGTTACCCAAACTTACGTCTGATTTAATGCCTCCCTAATATCCCGACGGCACCAGGCTGAGAAACCATATGCCCACAGGATTTGAGGCATTGGAACCTCGTTCGCATAGCCGACAACGATGAACCTCCCTCGGACTCGCTACGAGGCTTGAGGAGGGTCCTGATTTTCTTAAAATCTCAGGTGAGGGACTTAGAAAATTTTCACTTTAAAACCACAGACCTCCAGAGGAGAGACCGGGCTTATCACAACCTTAGCCCAGAGGGCGCCACTCCTCGGGCATGTCACTTCGCATCACCGGGGTCCATGGATGTCTCGACTTAGGTTTTGAACACATCCAGAAGGGGGGGCCGGATTAACCACCACCCTTAGCCCAGAGGGGTGCCAGTCCTCGGGCTTTAAATTCGCTTCGCCGGGGTCTATGGAAGTCATTTTTAGACCTCCAGAGGGGAGGCAACCCAAACCATCCCCTTAGCCCAGAGGTGTGCCACTCCTCGGGCTTGTGTATTCGCATCACCGGGGTCCATGGAAGTCATTTTAGACATCCAGAGGGGAGGCCACCCTAACCATCCCCTTAGCCCAGAGGGGTGCCAGTCCTCGGGCTTTAAATTCGCTTCGCCGGGGTCTATGGAAGTCATTTTTAGACCTCCAGAGGGGAGGCAACCCAAACCATCCCCTTAGCCCAGAGGTGTGCCAGTCCTCGGGCTTGTGTATTCGCATCACCGGGGTCCATGGAAGTCATTTTAGACATCCAGAGGGGAGGCCACCCTAACCATCCCCTTAGCCCAGAGGGGTGCCAGTCCTCGGGCTTTAAATTCGCTTCGCCGGGGTCTATGGAAGTCATTTTTAGACCTCCAGAGGGGAGGCAACCCAAACCATCCCCTTAGCCCAGAGGTGTGCCAGTCCTCGGGCTTTAAATACGCATCACCGGGGTCCATGGAAGTCATTTTAGACCTCCAGAGGGGAGGCAACCCAAACCATCCCCTTAGCCCAGAGGTGTGCCAGTCCTCGGGCTTGTGTATTCGCATCAACGGGGTCCATGGAAGTCATTTTTGACCTCCAGAGGGGAGGCAACCCAAACCATCCCCTTAGCCCAGAGGTGTGCCAGTCCTCGGGCTTGTGTATTCGCATCAACGGGGTCCATGGAAGTCATTTTAGACCTCCAGAGGGGAGGCAACCCAAACCATCCCCTTAGCCCAGAGGTGTGCCACTCCTCGGGCTTGTGTATTCGCATCACCGGGGTCCATGGAAGTCATTTTAGACCTCCAGAGAGTGGGGCCGGTCTTACCACCACTCTTAGCCCAGAGGGCGTCACTCCTCGGGCATGAAATTCGGATAACCGGGGTCCATGGATGTCTCAACTTAGGTTTTGAACACATCCAGAGGGGAGGCCACCCAAACCATCCCCTTAGCCCGGAGGTGTGCACCTCCTCGGGCTTGAAATTCGAATCACCGGGGTCCATGGAAGTCATTTTAGACATCCAGAGAGTGGGGCCGGTCTTACCACCACTCTTAGCCCAGAGGGCACCACTCCTCGGGCATGAAATTCGCATCACCGGGGTCCATGGAAGTCAGTTTAGACCTCCAGAGAGTGGGGCCGGTCTTACCACCACCCTTAAGCCCAGAGGGCGTCACTCCTCGGGCATGGAATTCGCATCAACGGGGTCTACGGATGTCTCGACTTAGGTTTTGAACACATCCAGGGAAGCAGAGCGGACATTCCCATTATTTCAAGCCCATCGGGAAGCCACTCCTTTGGGCATAGCGTTTCGCATCGCTGTTACCCAAACTTACGTCTGATTTAATGCCTCCCTAATATCCCGACGGCACCAGGCTGAGAAACCATATGCCCACAGGATTAGAGGCGTCTGAACCCCTTTCGCATAGCCGACAACGATGAACCTCCCTCGGACTCGCTACGAGGCTTGAGGAGGGTCCTGATTCTCTTAAAATCTCAGGTGAGGGACTTAGAAAATATTCACTTTAAAACCACAGACCTCCAGAGGAGAGACCGGGCTTATCACAACCTTAGCCCAGAAGGCACCACTCTTCGGGCATGTCACTTCGCATCACCGGGGTCCATGGAAGTCTCGACTTAGGTTTTGAACGCATCCAGAGGGTGGGGGCCGGACTTACCACCACCCTTAGCCCAGAGGGCGTCACTCCTCGGGCATAAAATTCGGATAACCGGGGTCCATGGAAGTCAATTTTGACCTCCAGAGAGGGGGGGCCTGGCTTACCACCACCCTAAGCCCAGAGGGCGTCACTCCTCGGGCATGAAATACGCTACACCGGGGTCCATGGAAGTCAGTTTAGACCTCCAGAGAGGGGGGGCCGGGCTTACCACCACCCTTAGCCCAGAGGGCACCACTCCTCGGGCTTGAAATTCGCATCACCGGGGTCCATGGAAGTCTCGACTTAGGTTTTGGAAACCTCCAGAGGGGGGGCTGCACTTACCACCACCCTAAGCCCAGAGGGCGTCACTCCTCGGGCATGAAATACGCTATACCGGGGTCCATGGAAGTCCTTTTAGACCTCCAGAGAGGGGGGGCCGGGCTTACCACCACCCTTAGCCCAGAGGGCACCACTCCTCGGGCTTGAAATTCGCATCACCGGGGTCCATGGAAGTCTCGACTTAGGTTTTGGAAACCTCCAGAGGGGGGGCTGCACTTACCACCACCCTTAGCCCAGAGGTTCATCACTCCTCGGGCATGAAATTCGGATAACCGGGGTCCATGGAAGTCAGTTTAGACCTCCAGAGAGTGGGGCCGGGCTTACCACCACCCTAAGCCCAGAGGGCGTCACTCCTCGGGCATGAAATTCGGATAACCGGGGTCCATGGAAGTCAGTTTAGACCTCCAGAGAGTGGGGCCGGGCTTACCACCACCCTAAGCCCAGAGGGCGTCACTCCTCGGGCATGAAATATGCTACACCGGGGTCCATGGAAGTGATTTTAGACCTCCAGAGAGGGGGGGCCGGGCTTACCACCACTCTTAGCCCAGAGGGCGTCACTCCTCGGGCATGAAATTCGGATAACCGGGGTCCATGGAAGTCAGTTTAGACCTCCAGAGAGTGGGGCCGGGCTTACCACCACCCTTAGCCCAGAGGGCGTCACTCCTCGGGCATGAAATTCGGATAACCGGGGTCCATGGAAGTCTCGACTTAGGTTTTGGAGACCTCCAGAGGGGGGGCCGGGCATACCACCACCCTTAGCCCAGAGGGCGTCACTCCTCGGGCATGAAATACGCTATACCGGGGTCCATGGAAGTCAGTTTTGACCTCCAGAGAGGGGGGGCCTGGCTTACCACCACCCTAGCCGAGAGGGCGTCACTCCTCGGGCATGAAATTCGCTTCACCGGGGTCCATGGAAGTCATTTTAGACCTCCAGAGAGGGGGGGCTGCACTTACCACCACCCTAGCCGAGAGGGCGTCACTCCTCGGGCATGAAATTCGGATCACCGGGGTCCATGGAAGTCAGTTTAGACCTCCAGAGAGTGGGGCCGGGCTTACCACCACCCTAAGCCCAGAGGGCGTCACTCCTCGGGCATGAAATTCGGATAACCGGGGTCCATGGAAGTCTCGACTTAGGTTTTGGAGACCTCCAGAGGGGGGGCCGGGCATACCACCACCCTTAGCCCAGAGGGCGTCACTCCTCGGGCATGAAATACGCTTAACCGGGGTCCATGGAAGTCAATCTAGACCTCCAGAGAGGGGGGGCCGGGCTTACCACCACCCTTAGCCCAGAGGGCATCACTCCTCGGGCATGAAATTCGGATAACCGGGGTCCATGGAAGTCTCGACTTAGGTTTTGGAGACCTCCAGAGGGGGGGCCGGGCATACCACCACCCTTAGCCCAGAGGTGAGTCACTCCTCGGGCATCAAATTCGCATCACCGGGGTCCATGGAAGTCAGTTTAGACCTCCAGAGGGGGGGCTGAGCATACCACCACCCTTAGCCCAGAGGTGTGCTCCTCATCGGGCATCAAATTCGCATCACCGGGGTCCATGGAAGTCAGTTTAGACCTCCAGAGGGGGGGCTGAGCATACCACCACCCTTAGCCCAGAGGTGTGCTCCTCATCGGGCATGAAATACGCTTCACCGGGGTCCATGGAAGTCATTCGAGACCTCCAGAGGGGGGGCCGAGCATACCACCACCCTTAGCCCAGAGGTGAGTCACTCCTCGGGCATCAAATTCGCATCACCGGGGTCCATGGAAGTCAGTTTAGACCTCCAGAGAGGGGGGCCGAACCTACCAGCAACCTTAGCCCAGAGGGCGTCACTCCTCGGGCTTCAAACTCCCATCATCGGGGTTCCATGGAAGTCTCGACTTAGGTTTTGAACCGTTCCGGGGTCACCTCCAGTGAGATAACGCGGAAATCTCACTATATTCATGCCCACAGGCGAACCAGAGCCTTGGGCTTGTCATAGTTACATATGGTGTACCCAAACTTTCGTCTTTTCTAAAGGAACCCTAATGTCCTGACGGCACCGCACTGGAAACCCCCATGCCCTCTGAATTTTTACCACTCCGAGGTGCTCCGTTTTGGGCTTGCTACCTAGGGCGAAGAGGGTCAGAAATTTTTCTAAGTCCTACTTTAAAACGTCCCACTGGGAGACCACTAGGGTTAGCACTTTGCCAAAAAATCACGGCTGAATGCAATTTTCACGCCTCGCACCCTTTGTTCGTTTAGATTTAACAAAAAAATCAACCGAACCCCCTTTTTAACAACGCTTTGCCGAATTTAGCTCACTTTTCCCGGCCTGGAATATCTCACGCTTGCCCCCCACGGTACTTACCTCCGGGGAAGACACCCCCGTCGCTGCCAACACCCATGCCCGGCCCAGGCTCACCCGACTCGGCCTCGCTCGCTCCATCGCCCGCTCCAAACCTCCGGGGAGAAGACCCCCATCGCCGCCAACGCCCATGCCCGGCCCAGGCTCACCCGACTCGGCCTCGCTAGCTCCATCGCCCGCTCCAAACCTCCGGGGCTGGACCTCCAGGAACCCAGCGCACCTCTCGAACCTATCCGGCCCACACTTAAGCACTCCTCCTCGGACTAAACCATTCAGCCCGCGCCGCTGGAACGAGCGCCCACTGGAAGACCTGAGCCTCAAACCCGCGCGCTTTACGGTTCTCTATCTCCCCGGGCTCGGAGCACTTTTCTCGGCCATGGGACCTCCAGGGGGGGCCCCTCTTAGCTCCGTCATCATTTCTCTAAGTCTCACTCCGCCCACTGGAAGACCCGAGCCCCAAACCCGCGCGCTTTACGGTTCTCTATCTCCCCGGGCTCGGAGCACTTTTCTCGGCCATGGGACCTCCAGGGGGGGCCCCTCTTAGCTCCGTCATCATTTCTCTAAGTCTCACTCCGCCCACTGGAAGACCCGAGCCCCAAACCCGCGCGCTTTACGGTTCTCTATCTCCCCGGGCTCGGAGCACTTTTCTCGGCCATGGGACCTCCAGGGGGGGCCCCTCTTAGCTCCGTCATCATTTCTCTAAGTCTCACTCCGCCCACTGGAAGACCCGAGCCCCAAACCCGCGCGCTTTACGGTTCTCTATCTCCCCGGGCTCGGAGCACTTTTCTCGGCCATGGGACCTCCAGGGGGGGCCCCTCTTAGCTCCGTCATCATTTCTCTAAGTCTCACTCCGCCCACTGGAAGACCCGAGCCCCAAACCCGCGCGCTTTACGGTTCTCTATCTCCCCGGGCTCGGAGCACTTTTCTCGGCCATGGGACCTCCAGGGGGGGCCCCTCTTAGCTCCGTCATCATTTCTCTAAGTCTCACTCCGCCCACTGGAAGACCCGAGCCCCAAACCCGCGCGCTTTACGGTTCTCTATCACCCCGGGCTCGGAGCACTTTTCTCGGCCATGGGACCTCCAGGGGGGGCCCTTCATGGCTCCGTCAATATTCCTTTAAGTCTCACTCCGCCCACTGGAAGACCCGAGCCCCAAACCCGCGCGCTTTACGGTTCTCTATCACCCCGGGCTCGGAGCACTTTTCTCGGC
>NC_089801.1:22500-27500 GCF_029633855.1 Hoplias malabaricus
ATTTGACTTGTGTCAAATATATTGCAATTGGGATCCCGATTCACATATATTTGACACAAGTCAAATATATTGCAATTGGGATCCCAATTCACATATATTTGACACAAGTCAAATATATTGCAATTGGGATCCCGATTCACATATATTTGACACAAGTCAAATATATTGCAAATGGGATCCCAATTCACATATATTTGACACAAGTCAAATATATTGCAATTGGGATCCCAATTCACATATATTTGACTTGTGTCAAATATATTGCAATTGGGATCACAATTGCAAATTATATCTTACCCAGAGCCCCAGGCTCCCAGAAGGGAGCTGGGCTGTGATAAGGCTTGCCCCGGAGCCTACCACTGGTGCTAAGACTCCCATAAGCCTCTGGATCTCTGCAGAGTCCCAGAGTCCCAGAGTCCCAGAGTCCCAGAGCCCCAGGGACCCAGAGACCCAGAGCCCCAGAGCCCCAGAGCCCAAGAGCCCCAGAGTCCCAGGGACCCAGAGTCCCAGAGTCCCAGGGACCCAGAGTCCCAGGGACCCAGAGTCCCAGGGACCAAGAGACCCAGAGCCCCAGGGACCCAGAGTCCCAGGGACCCAGAGTCCCAGGGACCCAGAGACCCAGAGACCCAGAGCCCCAGGGACCCAGAGCCCCAGAGCCCCAGAGCCCCAGAGTCCCAGAGCACCAGAGCCCCAGAGCCCCAGAGTCCCAGGGACCAAGAGTCCCAGGGACCCAGAGACCCAGAGCCCCAGGGACCCAGAGACCCAGAGCCCCAGGGACCCAGAGACCCAGAGCCCCAGGGACCCAGAGCCCCAGAGCCCCAGAGCCCCAGAGTCCCAGAGTCCCAGAGCCCCAGAGCCCCAGAGCCCCAGAGACCCAGGGACCCAGAGCCCCAGAGTCCCAGAGCCCCAGAGCCCAAGAGCCCCAGGGACCCAGAGACCCAGAGCCCCAGAGCCCCAGAGCCCCAGAGTCCCAGAGCCCCAGTGCCCCAGAGTCCCAGAGCCCCAGAGCCCCAGAGTCCCAGGGACCCAGAGTCCCAGAGCCCCAGGGACCCAGAGACCCAGAGCCCCAGAGCCCCAGAGACCCAGAGCCCCAGAGCCCCAGGGAACCAGAGCCCCAGAGTCCCAGGGACCCAGAGACCCAGAGACCCAGAGCCCCAGGGACCCAGAGCCCCAGAGTCCCAGGGACCCAGAGCCCCAGAGCCCCAGGGACCCAGGGACCCAGAGCCCCAGAGCCCCAGAGTCCCAGAGCCCCAGAGTCCCAGGGACCCAGAGACCCAGAGCCCCAGAGCCCCAGAGTCCCAGGGACCCAGAGCCCCAGAGCCCCAGGGACCCAGAGCCCCAGAGCCCCAGAGTCCCAGAGCCCCAGAGCCCCAGGGACCCAGAGACCCAGAGTCCCAGGGACCCAGAGCCCCAGAGCCCCAGGGACCCAGGGACCCAGAGCCCCAGAGCCTCAGAGACCCAGAGCCCCAGAGACCCAGAGACCCAGAGCCCCAGAGTCCCAGAGCCCCAGGGACCCAGAGCCCCAGAGTCCCAGGGACCCAGAGACCCAGAGCCCCAGGGACCCAGAGCCCCAGAGTCCCAGGGACCCAGAGACCCAGAGCCCCAGAGCCCAGGGACCCAGGGACCCAGAGCCCCAGAGCCCCAGAGTCCCAGAGCCCCAGAGTCCCAGAGCCCCAGAGTCCCAGAGCCCCAGGGACCCAGAGCCCCAGAGTCCCAGGGACCCAGAGTCCCAGGGACCCAGAGCCCCAGAGCCCCAGAGTCCCAGAGCCCCAGAGCCCCAGAGCCCCAGAGCCACAGGGACCCAGAGCCCCAGGGACCCAGAGCCCCAGAGTCCCAGGGACCCAGAGACCCAGAGTCCCAGGGACCCAGAGACCCAGAGCCCCAGGGACCCAGAGCCCCAGAGCCCCAGAGTCCCAGGGACCCAGAGACCCAGAGCCCCAGAGCCCCAGAGCCCCAGGGACCCAGAGACCCAGAGCCCCAGAGCCCCAGAGCCCCAGAGTCCCAGGGACCCAGAGCCCCAAGGACCCAGGGACCCAGAGTCCCAGGGACCCAGAGTCCCAGGGACCCAGAGACCCAGGGACCCAGAGTCCCAGAGTCCCAGAGTCCCAGGGACCCAGAGCCCCAGGGACCCAGAGCCCCAGGGACCCAGGGACCCAGGGACCCAGAGACCCAGAGCCCCAGGGACCCAGAGCCCCAGAGCCCCAGAGCCCCAGAGCCCCAGAGTCCCAGGGACCCAGGGACCCAGGGACCCAGGGACCCAGAGCCCCAGAGCCCCAGGGACCCAGAGTCCCAGGGACCCAGAGACCCAGAGCCCCAGGGACCCAGGGACCCAGGGACCCAGGGACCCAGAGACCCAGAGCCCCAGAGCCCCAGGGACCCAGGGACCCAGGGACCCAGAGACCCAGAGACCCAGAGCCCCAGGGACCCGGCGCACCGGTCGAACCTATCTGGCCCACACTTAAGCCCCCGCCCTCGGACTAAACCAATCAGCCTGCCCCGTCAAAAAAGATGCCCACTGGTAGACCTGGAACCTTAAAATATATTGGAAGTGGGATGGTTGCCCAATTGCTGTATAATATATTGCAAGTTCATCCTGCCCACTGGTGGACCTGGGAGCCAAAACGGCGCGCAATATATTGGAAGTGGGACGGTTGCGCAATCGCTGTACAATATATTGGAAGTGGGATGGTTGCCCAATTGCTGTATAATATATTGCAAGTTCATCCTGCCCACTGGTGGACCTGGGTGCCAAAACGGCGCGCAATATATTGGAAGTGGGACGGTTGAGCAATCGCTGTACAATATATTGGAAGTGGGATGGTTGCCCAATTGCTGTACAATATATTGGAAGTGGGATGGTTGCCCAATTGCTGTATAATATATTGCAAGTTCATCCTGCCCACTGGTGGACCTGGGAGACAAAACGACGCGCAATATATTGGAAGTGGGACGGTTGCGCAATCGCTGTACAATATATTGGAAGTGGGATGGTTGCCCAATTGCTGTATAATGTATTGGAAGGACCCTCCGTCAAATCTCAAAGTTCATTCTGCCCACTGGTGGACCTGGGAGACAAAACGCCGCACAATATATTGAAAGTGGGATGGTTGCCCAATTGCTGTACAATACATGGGAAGTGGGATGGTTGTCCAGTTCATTACACCCTCATCCTGGGCCTCTGATTAGGCTTGCCCCGGAGCTTACCACCGGTGCCTACCTCCAGGGGCTTATTCACCCCAACGCCCTGGTCCCCTAACCCGGCATGAATTTCACCAAGGGTCCCCTACCTCCGGGGCTCCCTATCAGCCAATACATTAAGAACACCTCATCCTGGGCCTCTGATAAGGCTTGCCCCGGAGTTTACCACCGGGGCCTACCTCCGGGGCCTAATTAAACCCAACGCCCTGGTTCCCTGAACGGGCCTTATTCAAACAACCTCTCCGCCGCCTAAGCTCCGGAGCTTCCTTTTGGCTCCCAGAGGCCCAGAGGCCCAGGCTCCCAGAGGCCCAGAGGCCCAGGCTACCAGAGGCCCAGGCTACCAGAGGCCCAGAGACCCAGGCTACCAGAGGCCCAGGCTCCCAGAGACCCAGAGGCCCAGAGGCCCAGAGGCCCAGAGACCCAGAGGCCCAGAGTCCCAGAGACCCAGAGACCCAGGGCCCCAGAGACCCAGAGCCCCAGAGCCCCAGAGCCCCAGGGACCCAGGGACCCAGAGACCCAGAGACCCAGAGACCCAGAGACCCAGGCTCCCAGAGGCCCAGAGACCCAGAGACCCAGAGCCCCGGGGACCCAGAGACCCGGAGACCCAGAGCCCCAGAGCCCCAGAGCCCCAGAGCCCCAGAGTCCCAGGGACCCAGAGCCCCAGAGCCCCGGGGACCCAGAGCCCCAGAGCCCCGGGGACCCAGAGACCCAGAGCCCCAGAGCCCCAGAGGCCCAGAGGCCCAGAGGCCCAGAGACCCAGAGGCCCAGAGTCCCAGAGACCCAGAGCCCCAGAGCCCCGGGGACCCAGAGCCCCAGAGCCCCGGGGACCCAGAGACCCAGAGCCCCAGAGTCCCAGGGACCCAGAGCCCCAGAGCCCCAGAGACCCAGAGACCCAGAGACCCAGAGCCCCAGAGTCCCAGGGACCCAGAGCCCCAGAGCCCCAGAGCCCCAGAGCCCCGGGGACCCAGAGCCCCAGAGCCCCGGGGACCCAGAGACCCAGAGCCCCGGGGACCCAGAGACCCAGAGCCCCAGAGCCCCAGAGACCCAGAGACCCAGAGCCCCAGAGCCCCAGAGACCCAGAGCCCCAGAGACCCAGAGACCCAGAGCCCCAGAGCCCCGGGGACCCAGAGCCCCAGAGCCCGGGGACCCAGAGACCCAGAGCCCCAGAGTCCCAGGGACCCAGAGCCCCAGAGCCCCAGAGCCCCAGGGACCCAGAGCCCCAGAGTCCCAGAGCCCCAGAGCCCCAGAGCCCCAGAGCCCCGGGGACCCAGAGCCCCAGAGCCCCAGAGCCCCGGGGACCCAGAGCCCCAGAGCCCCAGAGCCCCGGGGACCCAAAGCCCCAGAGCCCCGGGGACCCAGAGACCCAGAGCCCCGGGGACCCAGAGACCCAGAGCCCCAGAGCCCCAGAGACCCAGAGACCCAGAGCCCCAGAGCCCCAGAGACCCAGAGCCCCAGAGACCCAGAGCCCCAGAGCCCCGGGGACCCAGAGCCCCAGAGCCCGGGGACCCAGAGACCCAGAGCCCCAGAGTCCCAGGGACCCAGAGCCCCAGAGCCCCAGAGCCCCAGAGTCCCAGAGCCCCAGAGCCCCAGAGCCCCGGGGACCCAGAGCCCCAGAGCCCCGGGGACCCAGAGACCCAGAGCCCCAGAGTCCCAGGGACCCAGAGCCCCAGAGACCCAGAGCCCCAGGGACCCAGAGACCCAGAGACCCAGAGACCCAGAGCCCCAGAGTCCCAGAGACCCAGGCTCCCAGAGGCCCAGAGGCCCAGAGGCCCAGGCTACCAGAGGCCCAGAGGCCCAGGCTA
>NC_089801.1:1415000-1430000 GCF_029633855.1 Hoplias malabaricus
ATTTGTGTTGGGTTTTTAGCTTTTGGTCTAGTATTTGTGTATATGTTTAGTGTTTGATTTGGGCTTGAGTTTAGTGTTTGATTTGGGCTTGAGTTTAGTGTTTGATTTGGGTTTGAGTTTAGTGTTTGATTTGGGTTTGAGTTTAGTGTTTGGGTTTAGTATTTGATTTGGTTTTGGGTTTAGTATTTTATTGGGGTTTGAGTTTAGTGTTTGATTTGGGTTTGAGTTTAGTGTTTGATTTGGGTTTGAGTTTAGTGTTTGATTTGGGTTTGAGTTTAGTGTTTGATCAGGATTTGAGTTTATTGTTTGGGTTTAGTATTTGATTTGGTTTTGGGTTTAGTATTTGATTTGGGTTTGAGTTTAGTGTTTGATTTGGATTTGAGTTTATTGTTTGGGTTTAGTATTTGATTTGGGTTTGAGTTTAGTGTTTGATCAGGATTTGAGTTTAGTGTTTGGGTTTAGTATTTGATTTGGTTTTGGGTTTAGTATTTTATTGGGGTTTGAGTTTAGTGTTTGATTTTGGGTTTGAAATTATTGTTTGATTTGGGTTTGGGATTAGAGTTTGTGACTGAATATGGTGTTTGGTTTCATATGAAGGTGCGTTTTATGTTTGGACTGTGGGGTGGAAATTCTGTGCGACAGAATATCACTTATGTTTAATCTTCACAACAGATCCAAAAGAGCCAAACTGTTTACCTACAGTCAGTGAGAGAGAGATAGAGAGAATGTGTGTGTGTGTGTGTGTGTGTGTGTGTGTGTGTGTGTGTGTGTGTGTGTGTGTGTGTTTGTGTGTTTACTGAGCCTGGCGTTTCCTAGGTCACGGAGCTGTAGAGAGTTCGGCTTTTGTCTGCAGAGTGGACGCTTAACCTCAGTTGTGTCGGCTCACAAGACAGACGCACACACACACACACACACACACACACACACACAGACACACACACTTGGGCTGAGCTCTGTCTGTTCACACGAGTTGGTGGGAACGGGTTTGGAATTAAAGAGAGAAGTGCTGCCGCTACAACTGTAGCATTATGAGGAATGTGTGTGTGTGTGTGTGTGTGTTTGTGTGTGTGTGTGTGTGTGTGTGTGTGTGTGTGTGTATGAGAGAAAGAGAGATGGAAGGAGGGGAGTGTGTTTTAATTTCCTTCATAATCAGGTTTTAATGAAGATAGTGTTTATATCCTGTTGCCGTGGTGATGATTTGACCTATAGGGGAATGCTCTTTCACTGTGTGTGTATGTGTGTGTGTGTAGGGGTGGGGGGTTCTGAGCTATTTGTAAATCCTCTTTGAAGATCAAAAGGCTGTGTGTCAGCTTTAGAGACACAGACCTGAGCTGGGTGCTGAACCCTGCTCACTGTCTCTCTGTGACGGATGGCTCTGTGCTCTGCCGCATATATTATTAATAATAATTATAATAATAATAATTAGACTCTCCTCTCTCTCTTGCTTTCCTTTATTTATGTACATTCAAATTAAATATTTACAAAAATTAAAGTATGGTAGTCTCTGTCAGCTGATTAAATCACCTGCCTAGACACACACACACACACACACACACACAGACAATGTTACTCAAGGTGTGTTTGTTGGAGTGTGTTTCAGATTCAGTATCTCCAATTTAGATACAGATACACACTGAGGGAAAACACCTGTGTTTGTGTGTATGTGTGTGTGTATGTTAATGAGAGTGCCCTGTTTCATATTTAAGTGGAACTGAAACCTCTGGGCGTAACATAGCAACCAGACTGGCTTAGACATGCTCTTTATATTTTTTACCTTTCCAATGCCACGGCAACCAGCATCATTGCCACGGTTACAGACAGAAGCATGCACTTTCGCTTATTACAGTTTAATCACTATATTACAACATCAATGACAATGACATCACTAACACCACCCAATCACATTAACAGTAGAGTAATAGCCTGGTGATGCCACTGCCATCAGTAACCAGGAGTTTAACTCCCCTTCAACTCCCTCTCTCTCTCGAGCTGGTCCTTCCTTTCTATTCCCTCATCACTCAGCTCAGTGCTAAACAACACAGAAAGACAGCATGGTGTTAGCACTAACTTTAGTATTGAACTATCATGGTATTAGCACTGAGTTTGGTACTGAATCAGCAAATCAACATCGCACAGAGAGCAGTTTTAATTTCAGCCGTGTATTTCTTCTTTATAGAATATTCATGCTTGTCCTTAATAGTTTGTGAGTGTGTGTGTGCGAGTGTGTGTGTGTGTGTGTGCGTGCGTGTGTGTAATTGAATAATAGTGGGGTTCAGCTACAGTTCTATCATCATCTAATTACTGTTTCCTCCCGTCTCCGTGGTAACGTTATGTCACACACAGACCCCCCCACCCCTGCCTCACTGTGGTCATGATATACATGACATCATTGTTTATGAGCATGATTGACAGGAAATTATGTTCTGAATGTAAAGTGTCTAAAGGGGCACTCCAACCAAAATGTAAACTTTAATAGCCTTCGCTGCTTCATAGAAAAAGCAGAATCTCATGACGCCAGGGCCTCAGCAAGGACTGGAAACAATCCGATCCATCTCCAGCATTATTTCTCTCTCTCTCTCTCTCTCAAATGACTTCAAATAGCTTTATTAACATGAGTGAATGTTTACAATTGTATACTGTAGACAGAATATATATAGGGTTATATATGATAAATAGAATCACGTATTACTAACACTCATTTAATGCTCTTATACATGGCTCCTGAAGGGATTGGTCTCTGGAGGTAGAGTTAGGACACTGACCACCTCTGTCCCGGCTTTATGTCAGCACACAGTTTTTCAGACTCGGATAGAGAGAGGAAACCCCTGTTTATTTTATTTTCAAAGGCGTTGTTCTGTGATGGGCTGCTATTCTGGGCAGTAGAGGAGAATGTGTATCATGTCCTCCAGCTGCATTAGACTGCAGAGTGGGCAGGAGCTTTCTTCTCTCAGATGCCACGATCTGTGATGTTTTCCTTTCTCCGCCTCCAGCCTGAGCTCCCCTTTTTTACATTTTCTAAGGATGTGTGTTACATGCTTTTCTTTGATGTCCATGTCGTGATTTGTACATGATCACTGGTGTTTTTGCTGCTCTGTGATGTTATTCCATATAAATTTACTAAAATGTTGTTTCAGTCTTTAACTCTGATACAACACTGTGCATGAGATCTGTGGTCTTCCCTCGACACACGGCGTGTCTTTAAAAGGTGCTCAAAACACGGCGAGAATCTGATGTGTGTTCACTGGCTGAGCCCCGCTGGCGACGAGCTCCTGACCCCTGGCATCTGGCACCTAAACATCTGACAAACAGCCATTTTGGTGTTTGCTTATTGCACTAAACAGGGAGAGCAAAGCAGTTTGTGACTGAACCTTTGAGAGAGTTTTAGAACCAAAAAAAATGATTTCAAGCTTCGGATTCATGTTTGTTTTGAAGGAATATAGTACAAGGCAGTGTCTGATCCCCTCAAACCAGCACCACGTCTGTGCCACTGCAGCACGGAGAATGAGCCACCAACCGGATCGTACCCGCTCTGTGGTGGTCCCGGGAGGGTTCTGATCAGTGAAGAACAGGGTGAAAGGGGGCTAACAAAGTATGATGTAATCGGATTTCTTAATTACAGGGCAGTTTGCGGGTGTGTTAGAGCCTGCAGGAGGTGTGTGCGTGTGTGTGGAATGAGAGGAATGAGAGCAGAACAGCTAAATGAGGGTTTTACCTGTTCGAACACAAACGGAAATGCAATATGGTGTGTGTGTGTGTGTGTGTGTGTGTGTGTGTGTGTGTGTGTGTGTTCTTTAAGGTTCAGAAGTTCAGCCGAATCTCTGTCTCCATGCAGTTCTGTCTCATTACGTATCATACCAAAACACCCACACACACACACACACACACACACACACATAAAAAATCCCATTCATTTTGACTATAGAGGAATTCAGTTGATTCCAGAAATGCTTTGAGTGTGAACTATGAGGTGAATATGAGCCTAATTTGTGCAGCGGTGGGACACTAACAAATAATATGTACATGTAATAACACACACTGTGGCACACACACATATAATAACAGATATATACACGCACACAGATGTAACAGCTGGGGTGTGTGTAACACCAGTAGATTTGAAACAGCTGCATTTTACACACACACACACACACACACACACCACTCAGAACAGGAGTAGTGAGTTTCACTGCTGGTATTATGAGCTTACACTCAGACAACACTTTATTGCTTTCCACATTAAAATAATAGTAATAATAATAGTAATAATAATAATTGAAACGTATGTGTGACCTGAAGCAGTTACTCACTGCTCCTCAGACTGTGGCAGGTGAAAACATACCTGGCTGCCAGTTTCAGCATTCTCATGTGCCCTGAGCGCACACGGCAGCCTGTCTGTGTTAGGGAGGTTTTAGAAGTCAGGGAAAATGAGACTGACTTTATTAAAGAACTGGTTTGGAGTCTGACTGGACTCAGCTCTTCTGCTGACAATGCTGGCACAGTCTCTGCTCTCTGGGCAGCCTGTATTTCCTGTGTTTGGCCGTCTCTAAGCCAGGCAGTGGGTGCTGAGTCTGTACCTTGTTAAGGTGGATGTCAGGTTGCGGTCAGTCAGTGGACTCAGGGAGTTGTGTAGTTAAGGGCCTAATAAGAACGGGACTTCTGCCCTGCTTTCGGTTTTACACAGTCTTTGCATTCAGGGTCCGAGCTGGATTCCTCTGGAGAGTTTACGCGTTTGATCAGTTCATAAGTACAACAGGGCAATAGGTTCAATTATTGACTGAAATGTTTTCAGCATATTGTTGTTTTAAGGCATTGAGAACCAATATTTTATTTTGTTTGTTATTTTTATTTTTTATAGAAATATAGTTGTCGTTGTTTGAATATTCGATATTATTTGAGCTCTCTCTCTGTTCTCACTCAGTCTTTTTCTGTGAGTTTGGGGGGGGTGAGAGAGAGAGAGGGAGAGGGAGAGAGAGAGAGAGAGAGAGAAGAGAGAGAGAGAGAGAGAGAGAGAGAGAGAGAGAGAGAGAGAGAGAGAGAGAGAGAGAGAGAGGGAGAAAGAGGCTCTCAGGAATTCCTGCTCTGTGAGGTCACTCCCATTGAAACAACTCACACACAGCAATGTAATAGAGAGAGAGAGAGAGAGAGAGAGAGAGAGAGAGAGAGAGAGAGAGAGAGAGAGAGAGAGAGATAGGGAAGAAGAGAAAGAGTGAGAGTGTAGAGAGAAAAGAGAGAAGGTGCAAACAGAGAGACAGCGAGAGCAAAGAGGGAGAAAGAGGGGCGAGAAAAACGAAGAGGGAGGGAGAGAAAAGAGGGGGAGATGAGATTGAGAAGAAGAGAGAGATATTAACAAGGGCTTGGAGGGCATGGAGATAATGGGTAGAATGGGAGAAAGTAGCACCACATTAACAGTATATAAATGAGTGTGCTGTGTTTACAGAGGGGTGAAATCGTGAGGTAAAGTGTTACACTAAAAACGTTCTGAAATATCATTAAGCTGAATGTCGAGGGTCTGCTCTGCTCAGATATTTCAGAGATCACTCCGATACACAGACCATACACTGCCTCAAGAGTCCTCTGCGGAGTCAGAGTCAGAGTCAGAGATGGAGACAGTGGGTTATTACTGCTCCACACACAGAATAGTAATGTGAAAGGAGCTGTACACATTTACAAGTTAAGAGAGTTGTGTTTAACGGCATAGTTACCTGCAAATGACAGAGGGAACTCACGTGTGTGTGTGTGTGTGTGTGTGTGTGTGTGTGTTTGGTGTTGATTTGCTAAGCTTCTGCGGTTGTTACATGTGTGTGTCACATTCCGGACAGTTACTACATTATTTTTAGAGGCCAAGGGGATTTACACACACCACACACACACAAACACACACAGAGAGAGAGAGAGAGAGAGAGAGAGAGAGAGAGACTGTTTTACTGCTGGTGGGTGTTAATTTTAGAAAACATTGCTGCTGGAGAGTGTCACTCTCTCTCTCTCTCTCTCTCTCTCTCTCTCTCTCTCTCACACACACACAGACACACACTGAGTTTTCCTGTTTGTGTGTGTGTGTGTGTATGTGTGTGAATACTATACAGTAATGAGAGGGCATATTTAAAATCTTCTTTATTATTTAACTGTGTTCAGAAGTGGAGTCGGGATGGGTGGAGCCGGTGGGTTGGGGCTATATTAATATGCAAATGCTTGTGTGTGTGATTGACAGCATGTTTATTTTTGTGAGTGTGTGACGGACAGAGATGGAAAAAGAGTGCAGCGCCAGGCATGAATAATCTACTGGAGCAAGTGCAGCAACAGGGCGTGTGTGTGGTGGGTGTGTGTGTGGTGTGTGTGTGTGTGTTTGGTAAAAGACTCGACCGGACATTGCCAGTTGTGAAGGATAACCACACACACACACACACACACACAGAGGTCCTGTCCACATATATCTGGACATTTTTGGAAATGTATTTTCTTCTGAAAAGTATGAAAGTTTGGTCAGCTGTGCGTGAATGTTGCAGAGACAGTGGTAGCCATGGCAACGTAAACAGCCCCATAGCAGCAAGCATAAGGGGTGTTCACATGATGCCTATTAAGCGAGCGTTTAGCTGTGTTGCATGATAAAACCACTAAAGGAAAGTATATAAATCAAATATCTCAAACATCCTTTCTCCGGACAGAGCAGCAGTAGGTGACGTACGCCACTCTTTCATGGCACTAAGCACTGAAGTTGATGTTTTTTCGACTGTGTGTCGATGCAAAAAGCACTTTTCACAGGCTAGAGGACTGCGCTTCAGTTGAGTGTGCTTCGGGACGTTTGAAAAGGCTTCATGTGAACACCTCCCTCTGTGTGTGAGAGGGTGAATTTGTGAGGTGTGATGGAAAGTCAGCTTTCGTGATCATGTTTGCTTCAGTTTTTGTGAACACCCATCTCCTTTTTTGTCTCTCATCCATTTCCACAATTCTTCAGACACACGTTGCAGCTGCTGCTGTTGCAGGGTTAAGATTCACTCCTCGTAAATGTGCGTAGCTCTTGTGCATAAAAACATTACATTTGAAATTCAAATTTTAAATAAATTTTGTATTAAATAAAAAATAAATGAAATGCCATGTGTCTACATCAAAGGACCTCAATCTGGAACAGATCACAGAAGAAGGAAAAGAAGAGGATATAAAAGAACTTTGACCCTTAGGCTCAGACTAGTGGAGTGTGTGTGTGTTATTTGTTGTTGTATTATTTGCTGGAGGCTGTGCTGTAAAAAGGCTTTTACAAAAACCTGCTTTATCCACCATACGGCATAATTAAACACACGCAGACACACACACAGAGTCGTGCTGTAACATGTTCTCACTAAAAGGCTAACTGCTAACCTCAGGCTGCTTTTAAAAGAGGGAGAGTGAAAGAAAGATAGTGAAGTAAAGAGGAGAGGGATGTTACTTGCCTGTAGGGTGTAAAGGTTTTACCGCTGCTCTTTCTGCAGTCCACCGACAAACAACTGACCTTTACATTAAACTATATCTTACACACACACACACACACACACACACACACACACTTCTGTCCCTCTCTCTCTGTCTGACCCCTTTTTCAACTGACCTCCAAAGTGTACTGGATTATTATTAACATTGCTGTGTTGTGGCTTTACGTTTCCTGAAATATTTTCACTGGCCTTTTAAGACTTAGATCGGGACTGTAATCGAGGCCTGTCTGTATTGACTCTGGACTGTAATCGAGGCCTGTCTGTATTGACTCTGCACTATAATCGAGACTCGTCTGTATTGACTCTGCACTGTAATTGAGACTTGTCTGTATTGACTCGGAAGTGTAATTGAGGCCTGTCTGTATTGACTCGGCTCTGTAATTGAGGCCTGTCTGTATTGACTCGGCTCTGTAATTGAGACCTGTCTGTATTGACTTGGGAAAGTAATCGAGGCTCGTCTATATTGACTCAGCTCTGTAATCGAGACTTGTCTGTATTGACTCTGGACTGTAATCGAGACTTGTCTGTATTGACTAAGGACTGTAATCGAGACTTGTCTGTATTGACTCGGGACTGTAATCGAGGCCTGTCTGTATTGACTCTGCACTGTAATTGAGACTTGTCTGTATTGACTCGGGACGGTAATCGAGGCCTGTCTGTATTGACTTGGCACTGTAATCTAGGCCTGTCTGTATTGACTCGAGAGTGTAATCGAGACTTGTCTGTATCGACTCTGGACTGTAATCGAGGCCTGTCTGTATTGACTCGGAAGTGTAATTGAGGCCTGTCTGTATTGACTCGGCTCTGTAATTGAGGCCTGTCTGTATTGACTCGGCTCTGTAATTGAGACCTGTCTGTATTGACTTGGGAAAGTAATCGAGGCTCGTCTATATTGACTCAGCTCTGTAATCGAGACTTGTCTGTATTGACTCTGGACTGTAATCGAGGCCTGTCTGTATTGACTCGGAAGTGTAATTGAGGCCTGTCTATATTGACTCAGCTCTGTAATCGAGACTTGTCTGTATTGACTCTGGACTTTAATCGAGGCCTGTCTGTATTGACTCAGGACTGTATTTGAGGCTTGTCTGTATTGACTCGGGACTGTAATCAAGACTTGTCTGTATTGACTAAGGACTGTAATCGAGGCCTGTCTGTATAGACTCGAGAGTGTAATCGAGACTGGTCTGTATTGACTCTAGAGTGTTATCGAGGCCTGTCTGTATTGACTCTGCACTGTAATTGAGACTTGTCTGTATTGACTCGGGAGTGTAATCGAGACTTGTCTGTATTGACTCGGGAGTGTAATCGAGACTTGTCTGTATTGACTCAGGACTGTAACTGAGTACTGTCTGTATTGACTCAGGACTGTAACTGAGTACTGTCTGTATTGACTCAGGACTGTAACTGAGTACTCTCTGTATTGACTCAGGACTGTAACTGAGTACTCTCTGTATTGACTCGGGACTGTAATTGAGGCTTGTCAGATTCAGCTTCGCAATCGAAGCTCGTATGTCTCGCTGTCTTATCTGTAATCAAGACTGTGTGAGATCCCAGTGCTCTGGAGATTCCTGACAAACAACTGACCTTTACATTAAACTATATCTTACACACACACACACACACTTCTGTCCCTCTCTCTCTGTCTGACCCCTTTTTCAACTGACCTCCAAAGTGTACTGGATTATTATTAACATTGCTGTGTTGTGGCTTTACGTTTCCTGAAATATTTTCACTGGCCTTTTAAGACTTAGATCGGGACTGTAATCGAGGCCTGTCTGTATTGACTCGGAAGTGTAATTGAGGCCTGTCTGTATTGACTCAGCTCTGTAATCGAGACTTGTCTGTATTGATTCTGGACTTTAATCGAGACTCGTCTGTATTGACTCGTGACTGTAATCAAGGTTTGTCTGTATTGACTCTGCACTGTAATCGAGACTCGTCTGTATTGACTCGTGACTGTAATCAAGGCCTGTCTGTATTGACTAAGGACTGTAATCGAGACTTGTCTGTATTGACTCAGGACTGTATTTGAGGCTTGTCTGTATTGACTCTGCACTGTAATCGAGACTCGTCTGTATTGACTCGTGACTGTAATCAAGGCCTGTCTGTATTGACTAAGGACTGTAATCGAGACTTGTCTGTATTGACTCAGGACTGTATTTGAGGCTTGTCTGTATTGACTCGGGACTGTAATCAAGGCTTGTCTGTATTGACTCTGCACTGTAATTGAGACTTGTCTGTATTGACTAAGGACTGTAATCGAGACTTGTCTGTATAGACTCGAGAGTGTAATCGAGACTGGTCTGTATTGACTCGAGAGTGTAATCGAGACTTGTCTGTATTGACTCGGGACTGTAATCGAGGCCTGTCTGTATTGACTCTGCACTGTAATTGAGACTTGTCTGTATTGACTCGGGACTGTAATCGAGGCCTGTCTGTATTGACTTGGCACTGTAATCTAGGCCTGTATGTATTGACTCGAGAGTGTAATCGAGACTTGTCTGTATTGACTCAGGACTGTAACTGAGTACTGTCTGTATTGACTCAGGACTGTAACTGAGTACTGTCTGTATTGACTCAGGACTGTAACTGAGTACTCTCTGTATTGAATCAGGACTGTAACTGAGTACTGTCTGTATTGACTCAGGACTGTAACTGAGTACTCTCTGTATTGACTCGGGACTGTAATTGAGGCTTGTCAGATTCAGCTTCGCAATCGAAGATCGTATGTCTCGCTGTCTTATCTGTAATCGAGACTGTGTGAGATCCCAGTGCTCTGGAGATTCCTGTCTTCCTGGACTCCAGATGAACACTGAGCTGATGGTGTGATCATGGACTGAACATTTAACCAGTGGGTTCCTTCCTGATCCTCTAAGACTTTAATAATTTATACACTGCTAATAGTTAAATGCCAGCCGGATGATCATAAGTGTGCGTGTGTGTGTTTGTGTGTGTGTGTGTGTGTGTGTGTGTGTGTGTGTGTGTGTGTGTGGGTGGGTGGGTATAGCATGCGAGCCTGTCATAAGCAGATCTATACAGTTTAGCAACTGTCAAAATAAATGTATAAGTAAGGTATATTTATTTATTCATCTAAATGAGTTTGCGCTCTGTCCTAGTTTGTGTGTGTGTGTGCATGTGCTTGTGCATGTGTGTGTGTGTGTGTTATAAGTGTATTAATGTGTTCAGACGCTGGTTGACAGATACACAAAGACTCCAGCAGCTCTTTTGTATCTGTGGCCCCTCCATACAGTCCCCGCCACTGTGGGATGCCTGGGGGTCCAGGTCACAGTGTGTGTGTGTGTTTGTGTATGTGTGTGTGTGTGTGTGATGAATTGCTCAGGAGGAGTTTATTCAGAAATGACACTGATATATTGAGACATACAGTGTGATATGACTGAATTCCGTGTGTGTGTGTGTGTGTGTGTGTGTGTGTGTGTGTGGTTTGTTGGTGTAAATGTTGTTTGTTGGTTTGTTTTTTACATTAATATGTTTATGAATATGTTATTATTTTGACAGTTTCATTCAGATACTGATAAGTGTGGAATCTGAGCTGTGTGTGTGTTTCAGGCAGATGTTGGTGTGTGTTAGTGCAGCCAGTGTGTGTGTTTCAGGCAGATGTTAGTGTGTAGTTCATTAGTGATGGAGCTTTCAGTTTTAGTTAGAAATCATTCGCTGACAAAACTTAAGCTGTGTCGGAACCTGTGGCCTGCTCACGTTTCCCAACACTGGAAACTCTAGATTACTATATAGTGCACTCCAGGGATCAGTGTTTGTGAAGGTCGGGAATGTTTTTAGACACTATTGTATACCGCTCAGTAGATTGTGCCTCATAAACGAATGAAATGTCATGCCCTAAGAGTTTGATAGAAAAGGCTTCTGTGTTACACTGTTTCTTCAGCTTATGCTTTGCTTACGTCTGTGACCAGCCCGGTCAGTGAGCTCTGGTCATCAGAGCTTCAGAGGATCTGCACAGGAATCATCACACCCAACATTTTACAGCACTGTGGTATTCTGTGTTCACTAAGGAACATTGTATGTAAACTACTTATTTCAGTGTGATGTGGGAATGTTATAATACACTGGATATTTCTCATTATTTTTATAGAAACAACTAGAAAATGGAACCCCAAAACAATCCATTATAGAGTGAATAAGGCACAGCAGAAGGGATTTCTAATATTCTTAATAATCTACAGCATGTAAAACTAATACAGGCCTTCAGCATAACACTGTGTGTGTGTGTGGTGTGTGTGTGTGTGTGTGTGTGTGTGTGTGTGTGTGTGTGAGAGAGAGAGAGAGAGAGAGAGAGAGAGAGAGAGAGAGAGAGAGGGAGACTTTCATTCCTGTCTCTGTGCTGTCCTGCTGTCATGGTAACATGTTCGAGTGGAGTACGGTGGCCTATAGGAGTCAAATGAGGCGTGAATAATTTATCTCTTAATGACTTCATTCACATCAAAACAACTGACTCTAATAAACATCTCTCTCTCTCTCTCTCTCTCTCTCTCTCACTGTCTCTCTCTCACTGTCTCTCTCTCTCTCTCTCTCTCTCTCTCACTTAAACTACAGTTATTTCTGAAATGACTCTTTGTCAATGTGTTTCAGTTTATTGAATATTAAGTCAAAATGTAATCAAGTCAGGGATTTTCCAAGTGTGTGTGCACATTGAAGTGTGTGTGTGTGTGTTTGTGTGTGTGTGAGACACACATGAATATTTGATGTCAATATTTGAATATTTGATTTTTTTAAATTTTTTTTATGAATCTTAACTTTTTAGTTAATTTTATTTAAAATGTTTTTTAACCTTTGACCTGGAGCTTTAACTGGAGCTTGGGGAACTAATAACGATTACATTTTAAAGTCAGTAAACAGTGTAGACAATGTAGGAAATTTATACAGTTTTCTCGCTCCCCCTCGCTCATTCTGTGTGGGTGTGTGTGGGTGTGTGTGGGTGTGTGTGGGTGTGGGTGTGGGTGTGTGTGTGTGTGGGTGTGTGTGTGGGTGTGGGTGTTGTGGTTTGTTTTCCTGCTGTTTGTTTTGTGTGTTTCTTTGGACTCCGTTCAGGTTTTAGCCCAAAGTCTCAGTACGAAGCCTCACAACAAACAATTAGTGTCAAACCTTTATAAACAGCACTAACCACAACAATTATCACACCATGTATTGCCTTCACTGTTGATTAATTGTGCTTATGATGAAGTAATTGTGCTGTTTAATGTGAATCAGTGCTAAGCAGCTCACAGGGCTTTAATTGGGTCTTTCTCTCGTGTGTAAATCAAGCAGCTGAAACTCAGGATTAGCTTTTCTTTTACTGGGAAAGTTTCTCCCTCTGCCATTTGTGCTTACGTAAACAGACAAAAGAGAATATAACGGCAAAGAAACATATTACTATTGTAGAAAATATTCCAAAGTTTTTCAGTTTTCTTTTAAGCATTTTAGAGCTTCTAAATGAGATACCTTCGATGTATTTATTTCCTGTCAGAGTGTTTTTGATGTAGCTCAGTTGGTAATCTACTGTCCTTAAGAATATTAGCTACAGTAGTGTTTGTGACGTGTTATTTCATGTGTCAATCTGACAGAGAGTCCTGTTAAATTAGGTGGAGATTGTGCTATGTCCTTTTAACAATATGTTAATACGAACAGTAAACTAAGTGATAAAAAAACAGCACCTGAAATACGAAGTATCCAAACTAATATTTGTGATAATTTACACTGGTACAGAGAGATTACTCAATATACATTAAAATACAATTAATTTTGTGATATAATGATAAATAATGTAAGGTTTTCTATGCTAGGCTAGCTAATGGTATGGTTGCTGGGACAGTGCATTGCCATGGTTACTCGCACATGATTACATCACAGCAACATTTGACGGTTAACCCAGAACCTGGAGAATAGAGGAGTGTCAAAAGGTCATAGACATTGCTCTTTAACTCTCTCTCTCTCTCTCTCTCTCTCTCTGTGGGTGTGGGTGTTGGTGGGTGGGTGTGGGTGTGGGTGTGAAAGACAACATTGAGGCTACGTCTGTATTTGAACAAGAATATTTCAGTCTGACTCACACACACACACACACACACAAACACACACGGACTGGAATGTTGGCTGCTGAGAATAAAAACATCTTGAAGAGATTTAGATGGAGAAAGCGAGGGATGAAGGAGAAATGAAGCAGAGTTATCACTCCTCTTTCATCTCTTACTGTTTGTTCTTTTGTGTGTGTGTGCATGTCTGTGTGTGTGTGTGTGTGTGCGTGTGTGTGTGTGTGTGAGTGTGTGCGTGTGTGTGTGTGTGTGAGTGTGTGGGAAAGTTCTGAAAAATGTATACCGCAACCAACACACACACACACACTCATGCTGTGTTTAGTCTGATCTGAGTTGGAAATATACAGAAACATCAAACTTTCTTTTATTGGAAGGAAACAAAATAAACGTATGAACAAGTGTTTATGATTCACTCACCTCACATCCACTCCATTTTGATTCATTGGAGAACCACTCGGTGAATCATAAAATCTGATGCTTCACTGTGATTCATATTTGTTTAGTGAGTGATTCAATCTGATACTTCATTGTTTGATGTAGTGAATTAAATCTAATACTTAATTCTGATTCAGTTCGGTTCTGTGAATCATTAAATCTGATTCTTCACTTTGATTCAGTTTTATTCAGTGACATTCAGATAAATGATCACTTATTTCAATTGATTCACTCACTGAGGGTTTTACACTACTGTGTGTGTGTGTGTGTGTGTGTGTGTGTGTGAAATGTCAGTAATCTGTGGCTTTCGCTTCTGGTTCATAAACACCCACTAATGAGGCCCACAGGGGAGACACGCACACACACTCACACATATGCACACACCACCTGCCACTGCCAGCGTGTGTGTGTGTGTGTGTGTGTGTGTGTGTGTGTGTGTGAGAGAGAGAGAGAGAGAGAGAGAGAGAGAGAGAGAAAGAAAGAAAGAAAGAGAGAGTGACTGAATGACATTTCCAAAGCTGACAGGTGGTCACACACATAGACACATACACACACACACACACACACACACACACACTCATAGTAATCAGTAATGGTGCGGCTGTGTGTGTGTGTGTGTGTGTGTGTGACAGACGTTATGTCAGTATGTTTCTGTGCCAAAGAAGACAACTGGCCAAAGAATGGACAGAATGAAAGAGAAGAGAATAAAACAAAAAGAGAAGAAAAGAAAGGGGGCGAGAGGAGGGGACAGGAGAGAAAAGGAGATTAAGAGAATAGGACTGAGAAGAGGAGGGCAGGAGGCTGCTTTGAGAACGTTTAGGCCGCCAGACTTTAACAAGCCTCTCTGGTGGTGGATCAGAAAGGCAGAGCACCACATCACTATTAGGGCCCAAATATTACGACCAAGAAACAGATCTGGGGGCTGCAAATATTGAACTGAGAGTTAAACTGGAAAAAAATATATATGACCGACCGCACACTGATTCAGGGTAAGGCCCAGACACACTGTGACCCTGAACAACATGTAAATTAATGAATGAATAAAAGACATTGAATTAATGAAA
>NC_089801.1:1435000-1437500 GCF_029633855.1 Hoplias malabaricus
GGTTGAGTATTGGATACTGTGTTGGGTTGAGTATTGAGTACTGTGTTCGCTTGAGTTTGGGTACTGTGTTGAGTTGAGTATTGGGTACTGTGTTGAGCTGAGTATTGGGTACTGTGTTGGGTTGAGTATTGAGTACTGTGTTGCGTTGAGTATTGAGTACTGTGTTCGCTTGAGTTTGGGTACTGTGTTGAGTTGAGTATTGGGTAAAGTGTTGGGTTGAGTATTGGGTACTGTGTTGAGTTGACTATCGGGTACTGTGTTGAGCTGAGTATTGGGTACTGTGTTGGGTTGAGTATTGGGTACTGTGTTGGGTTGAGTATTAGGTACTGTGTTGGGTTGAGTATTGGATACTGTGTTGGGTTGAGTATTGAGTACTGTGTTCGCTTGAGTTTGGGTACTGTGTTGGGTTGAGTATTGGGTACTGTGTTGAGTTGAGTATTGGGTACTGTGTTGGGTTGAGTATTGGGTTCTGTGTTGAGCTGAGTATTGGGTACTGTGTTGGGTTGAGTATTGGGTACTGTGTTGGGTTGAGTATTGAGTACTGTGTTGCGTTGAGTATTGGGTACTGTGTTGGGTCGAGTATTAGGTACTGTGTTGGGTTGAGTATTGGATACTGTGTTGGGTTGAGTATTG
Source organism: Hoplias malabaricus (assembly GCF_029633855.1). Classification (NCBI taxonomy): domain Eukaryota; kingdom Metazoa; phylum Chordata; class Actinopteri; order Characiformes; family Erythrinidae; genus Hoplias; species Hoplias malabaricus. The sequence goes on from NC_089801.1 coordinate 1,435,634, forward strand.
AGTACTGTGTTCGCTTGAGTTTGGGTACTGTGTTGAGTTGAGTATTGGGTACTGTGTTGGGTTGAGTATTGGGTACTGTGTTGCGTTGAGTATTGGGTACTGTGTTGAGTTGAGTATTGGGTACCGTGTTGGGTTGAGTATTGGGTACTGTGTTGGGTTGAGTATTGGATACTGTGTTGGGTTGAGTATTGAGTACTGTGTTGGGTTGAGTTTGGGTACTGTGTTGGGTTGAGTATTGGTTACTGTGTTGAGTTGAGTATTGGTTACTGTGTTGGGTTGAGTATTGGGTACTGTGTTGAGTTGAGTATTGGGTACTGTGTTGAGCTGAGTATTGGTTGCTGTGTTGAGTTGAGTATTGGGTACTGTGTTGAGTTGAGAATTGGGTACTGTGTTGGGGTGAGTATTGGGTACTGTGTTGGTTTTAGTATTGGGTACTGTGTTGAGTATTGGTCACTGTGTTTGGTTGCGTATTGGGTACTGTGTTGAGTTGAGTATTGGGCACTGTGTTGGGTTGAGTATTGGGTACTGTGTTGAGCTGAGTATTGGGGTACTGTGTTGAGCTGAGTATTGGGTACTGTGTTGGGTTGAGTATTGGGTACTGTGTTGGGTTGAGTATTGGTTACTATGTTGAGTGGAGTATTGGTTACTGTATTGAGTTGAGTATTGGGTACAGTGTGGGTTGAGTATTGGGTATTGTGTTGAGTGGAGTATTGGTTACTGTATTGAGTTGAGTATTGGGTACAGTGTGGGTTGAGTATTGGGTACTGTGTTGAGTGGAGTATTGGTTACTGTATTGAGTTGAATATTGGGTACAGTGTGGGTTGAGTATTGGGTATTGTGTTGAGTTGAGTATTGGGTACTGTGTTAGGTAATGTCTTGAGCGGTCTATGGTAGTTCATTTCTTTGAACTCTGTAAATATACTGGTCTTACAGTCACACCATAACGCAAACCTTTAGCACAAGTTTCCCCCAAAACACAGCTCCACCACATCTATACACACAGCAGCTCAACATTTTCTGAAGAGAACACCGACATTTGCTTGAAGAATCGAGTGATCTGACAACTTCCGTCTCCCTCTCTCCTTCCCTCTCTCTCTTTGTCTGTCTGTCTCTCTGTCTCTTTCTCCCCTGCCATCCTTTTACCCCTACCCATCTCTCTCTGCTACACCCTCTGCCCCCCAGTCGTCTACACTCCAATAATCTGATCTGTGATTGTCATATGGCCTGGCTCTCTGATTGGCTGAGACAGCGGCCCCGTCTTGGTTTGTACACTCAATGCATGGCTCCGCCCACAATGAGGGGCCACAACGTCGCAGAGGTCCAAAAGAAAGAGTTCGTCTGCACAGGTGTGTGTGTGTGTGTGTGAGAGCAATTATAAGTGTGTGTGTGTGTTGGTGAGGGTGTGTCTTTGTTGTGTTGTGTTGTTGTTGTTGCTGATGTTTTGGCTGTCCGCTTGTTTGTTTTTTTACTCATGCTTTCAAAGGCTTTGAAGAAGGCAAGTTTATTTTTAGAGAGAAATATGATCTTTCATCTTCTTTACTAATATTAAATATAGCTTCATTCTTTATTACTCTTTCTCACTCTCTGTCTCTCTCTCCATTTCCCTGTTTCTATTTTGCTTTCTTTGGGGTTCTCTCTCTCTCTCTCTCTCTCTCTCTCTCTCTCTCTCTCTCCTTCCCATCCCAGGTGTGCAGACTCAGTATTCCTGTAGTGTCCTGCAGTGTCCCGAGTCCTGTACCTGCAGTAATAATGTGGTGGACTGTCGGGGGAAGGGTCTGACAGAGATTCCCACTAATCTCCCTGAGACCATCACTGAGATGTAAGTACCGATCTGTACTGATCTCTATTGGTCTGTACTATTGTGTTT